>NC_141773.1:17669800-17971100 GCF_051362555.1 Lingula anatina | reverse complement strand
GATAATACAAGTTAAAAGGTGTGGTAGAGGTTCAAATAGAGGTCCTTACATGTTCTGGTGTTAAAAATGAATATGTAAAATTTGGTTAAAGTCTGACTGCCTTTAAAAAAATGAAAAGCTTGCAGCAATATTGATGCAAACTAAAATGTTGCAGCAATGAGTTTGCAGGAAAAAAATTTATTGCTGCTCATTTGCAGCCATATTGGAGAAAAATTGTTGCAAATTTGCAAGAAAGAATTGCAGTTTGCAGCAATATTTTGTCAAGGGTGTCTCTGGACCCACCTTACCTGCTGCTATACACAGATCATCATTCTTATTCAATATGTAAAATTTGGTTTAAAGTTAAATCGGACTGGTTTTGAACACACCTTTACTACTGCTTTATGGATCACCTTTCTCATATGTGACCTTATGGAGAGTAGCCTATTATGCAACAGGTACCTGTGGTTATCATGTCTCAAAGGGCTAACAAGCACACAGCCACTGGAAAATGTTAAAGTGGTAATTAAATACAGATTTTTAAAACTTCCTGTATTCCCATAATTTTATCACTTCAGGATTATCGTTTTCAGTTTCTCACAAAAACTGACCAAAGTCGCACCTGTGGGAACTTCTGTTTTCCGGTGTTACTTCAAAAACTACATTCTGTGAAGTATGACAAATCAGAGCTATTTGAATTTAGTGACCACGTGTTGTTATATAAAGAAAGAAGTACAAATTTTAATTACTGGAATGTGCATACATGTGAATGTAAGCTTGGGGCTACAGGTAAAGACATCTTCCATGGCAATTTCTCCTTGGAAAATAACCCTTCCCTACTCCTAATGAATCTGCAACACATAGTACAGTGATATCCGTTTTAAAATTACTCAGTAAAAACTCTACAATACATTTGGAATTTCAAAGAAAACAGAAAAGTGAGAAAATTCTGCTTGGACCTGCCCCCTCCCAAACCCCATTAGAATGCAGTAATATTTGCCAAATTCAAACAAAACTAATGGATTTTACCTCCCCACATAAAATGGTCTTATTGAGTTTATTTAAAGACACTTTTTGAGTCAGGTTCAAGTCAGGAGTATGTTTCCCTGCATTCCTAATAATTATTAATCTTAAAGATATACAGTATTGGAAAAGCACTTGGTGTAAAATATCTGTGAATAAATACCTTACTCTACAGTTGTGTTCAGCTTGAAAATCAGGCCTAACATTATATGCTATGCAAGCCCGGCCATGGACACAATAAAGTACACTTATCAATATCAATGCACCAGTGCACATTTCCACAATTTACTTCTTATTACCGGGGCCAAAGAGCCAACTTGTGGGCAGTAAGAAATATCTGTATTGCAGATCCACCATAGATAATTCCCACATAATAGTCCTACAAATGTATTTGTATTGTGATCTGGGTCTCCCCAGGGATCGCACGCAATTCAGTAACGCAGTTCAGCCTGGAGATGGATGTGAGTCCTAAATGGATTCACACGGCAAACTCATACCAGCGGCCAATAATCTACAGGCGCATTCAGACCTAATATAAATCAGAACGAGAATAGTCCCAGTTGGCATCACCTGATGAGATGGGTCATTGAGAATTGGGGTAGAAGTTGTACTTGGATGTAGACAATTTCACACGGACAGCAAATTCATGACAGCCCACTGTCTCCAATAAGCACATTCAGGACTTCCATAGAGAACTAGATATTATTAGGCAGAAAATACCGGACCCAGCTAATTTATATAGGCCTGCATGATAACTAGCCACTACTAATATAATGTGCTGTTCTGCCAATATGATATCTATATATAGCACAAATACATCATTAAATACTAGTACTTAATTCTAGCCGCAGATATTCATCCCCCACCCCACCCACCCCTACAATAATGTCTTTTGCCGTACTTTTTGGTACAAAGTCAATCCTCGATAAATGTACTTTTATTGCGCATCTCCACATGTCAGCCAATTGTGCCATTGAGCCAAAGAAAACAGAGCATGACGTGAATGCGATAGCACACGGACCTGGGTCAACTCCCATTATCATTACTTTCAAATACATCCTTAATTGCATGGCTCCAGTATACACAGACTCACATGACCCTCCTGTTCATCCATCAAGGCATCTTAAAAAACAGTCGATTGCAATAAGTGACAGTTATGTTCACTAATTGTATCCAATAGTGCTTAATAAATATCTCATGCACGAAAAAAGCCTCCTACATTCTAGGAGGCTACTACTAAGCATCACAACTTTTCCCCCTAAGAAAACAGGTCATTAAATCTTCGAGTCTTTTAAGTTCTTTGTTTCTGTGGCTATGATTAATACTATTTGTCTAAGAACGTACACAACGTGCTGAATATGTTAAGATTATAGGAGAAAAATCAATGTGTGGGAGTTGACAGTTAAAGCACTCGAACATGACATTATTTTTAGTTTTGGTATTCCTTTATCGCTGCAATATTGCTTTGAATGTTAATGTCTTTATGTTTTCTGGGAAAATGCATGCATACAGACATGATTCTGGGTTGTAAGAAAAAATGTGAAGAAGTGACTTGTAGGCCTAACAGCCAGGGGTCTTGGGTCTGCTTAATTAAACCCCCTTTACAATGGACGGCATCCTTCCTGCATCCTTTGTGTGACCATGAAACTGGCATCGCTGTGGTCGTAGGAAAGAGGCACAAGCATCGCTTTGGTTGCAGAATGAATGCTCAATGATTGCCCAGTTGTGCACATAAAATATTATTTTTACTCTCAATCAGGGCCTACTACAGGACGCAGAGAGGACGCCGTCCAGTGTAAAAGGGGCTTTAAGGTCAGAAAAGCACAAATTGGATTTCCAATTTAATTTTATTCATCACATCTACTTTATCTAGCAATATTGCTTGTAGTATAATTTTCTATCAAACTACGTGTAATTTTTTTATAGATACAATATAATCTTCACCTTCAGCATGACATCTGATCCTATCTCATGAACATGTTACTACCATCACATGTCTCATATCATCTTATAAATTGTATTATATAATAGCCACTACCACAAAACTGGATTTTTCCAATGATAACCTTGCACGTTAAAAATCTATGACCTTATCAAATGTACCTGAATTAATTCAGGAGTTAGGCATCTGAAAATAAGTGATAGTGGTTATTCCCTATCAATTAGACTAAATAAAACATTATCAATATTGCTGCTGACAGAAATGAAATGTTCACATATTAATTATATGAAAAGCATATATGTATATAAGCATGCCAGCATGGACTGAATTTCAGAAATACGTTTCCTGAGCAGAGACAAAGATATTAAACTTGGACAGAAAATTTTCTATCTCTCTCTCTCTCTCTCTCTCAACACACAATAAAACAAATCACTCAAACAAGGATTTCACAATGTTTTTCGGTCACACATTTCACCTTACCTGATAATTCAGCAGCAGCTGAGCTTCCAACCTTGCCAGATACAGAGGCTCTCTCGAACACACTATATTTCCTCTGCAGCAATTAGCACAGAGTATATATACTGCACTTTCCTCCCAGTTAACCCAGCAGACAAATGCAAGAGTACTGACACACGCACGCACAATGGTGACTACAATGACGAGAGACGGTCCTTCAATGCAGGTATCTGAAAGATCAATAATCAGCGGTCAAACAGCAATCAACAAGCAGGCTATATATAGAAAAGAGATTACTCTGACATGGTCTTTATTGCTTCTTATGTTTGACTGTAAACTATCTCATGGCTTCTCTAAGTGCTATCTTTGAATCATGGCAACAAAATAGTATTTGTATATCATATGTCCTTTACTGAGAGTATACATAAATTTCTTTTATTATCTGTCTGTGCATTTGTTTACATACACAGATATCATGTCTGAGCATGCACATGCATGCGCATACACAAAAAACCCAACATACTCACCACATTAAACTGAATTAGACCTCTTTAATGACGGAGTTTGAATACTCTGACTATGCCAAATTTGTGCCTAGAAATGCACAATAAAGATAATCAGCATATACTGCAAGCACTAATACCTTCCCACAGTTCCTGATATAAAAACCTTAATAAGTTACAGTTTATCATATCAAGAATGCATTACCACTGCTCATATCAATACAGCACATAACATATATCAAGAATATTTTATATCAATACATATACTTAATTTCTAATGGTCAACTACAGACAGTGGGTGCCTATTCTATAACTCACTTGACTTCATTTTGTATCTTTAGATTATCTCCGACATTTTGAAACTATCCATTTAACCATTCCAATATGAGGTGTCTTAAATCTCTCTCTCTCTGTTATAATGTTATAAATCTTGATGTCATGAAGGTTTTTTTTTTTCAAAAAATACCAGTATAGTAATATTTTGAAAACTTGTCTTACTTCCCTTATAATTTTTCATCCACATAAAAATCTTTCATGCAGGTTCTACCCGGTTACATAATACACAAACAGTATGTTACTCTGCCTGTATATGTATATAATAATATATACTGGTATATACCGTAGTGCAAACAAAGCCACCAAACACTATGGAGCTGAACCCTTGAATACAACTATGTCAGATCAGTTAAAAACAAGAAAACTTTAGATCCTACTTCACCACCTGAATACACAATGACTGCATTCACACTGGCTGAAAACTTTATTTAAGAACTACAACTGCACAGTGGCACACACACACAAACACACACACACAAACACACACACGCACACACACATATACACAAACTTATACACACATGAGAAATAATGGTCAATAAAAGAAAAGCCTGTGCCGTGTCCTGTGCAGAACAGGGTGTCACAATCAATTGTCTACTAACAGGCCGAACATGTAAGATGGAGCTATTATCTTAGCTAGCACCTTCCTAAACAGAAGTTCTCAGTTACGGTCTTTACACACCACTGAACCAGAAAAGGGAACAAATTTTCTTTCACACACTTCACCAGATATCTGATGAATAATTTAGAAAATATAAAGTTACCCTTTTAGTAATTTCCCGAACCTTCCTCAGACAGAGACAAAAAAAATGATAAAAATTACATGATTATAACCTATCAAAATTAAACCCAGGAAGGGAAAGAAGCAGAAGATCGAGACTTCGGAGAAAACAAATCAATTGAAGGTTCGCTGTAGCATACACCATGTGGTCAAACTATCCAATGCGGCCTTATAACTGGTCAATGGTCGAAAAGAAAAGGTTGGTCAATAAAATACACACCTTTGTGTTTATCAAACTATGCGTCCAGCACGTTTCAATTATCAGGCTGCTAGTCCACTTGTGGAAAATGAAATACATGTCTTGTGTTTGTAATCGACTGATCTAATGTCTCAGGCCCGTAGCCAGGGGGGGTTCGGGGGGTTCGAAAGAACCGCCCCTTTTGCTGGGAAAAGGTCCACTCTGGGTAAAATTTGATCTAGGTACATGAAGTTTTTAAGGAAAAAGGTCCACTTTTTCAGAAAAAGAACCCCCCTTTTGAAATTGCTGGCTACGGGCCTGTGTCTTATTGAGTCGTGATCGCATTTAGACCAATTCCGACTGGCTCAGCGAAGCTTAAACCCAGAGTAAGTCCAGTGTAATATACTGATGGCAATTGCGCAACAATTTGTGTCAATTTTTATCTTTTATCATTTTTAAAGTCTCAATAATAGAGGTGAAACAGAGCTTTTTTAGTGTCCAAAACATGAACTGTGATGATTGCAAAAAATAATGATTAAATTCAGGATAAAGCAATATTATCATAACCAACAAACAGATGTGGTAAAGAATTTGGTACTCTTGGAAATGTAAAAGGTGACTGATACACATATTTGGATATGTCATTTTAATTAAATAAATAAATGAATGAATGAATGAATGATGTAAGGTTAACAATGAACATTAAGTAAACAGGATCCAAACTGCTATTGTCTTCCTGAAGCATTTTGAGTGCGTAACTTGCTCCCTATGCTTTAAAGGATGAAAAGCATCAATAAATTTGACAAAACTTACCCCTGTGTATTCCCATTGATCCACCAGGCTATACTGAACAAGCAGACTTTTCAAATGTGTTTTAGTCTACCATGTGTGTGTGTATTTGTCCCAGGTGATAACGTCTATCAATAGCTCTTCACACAGAGATTGTTGACAATAGTCATGTTTACACACGCCAGCTGGTACAACCTACAACAAGCCTGGTTCAACCCACCGCATGCCAGACTGGGACTCTCTGGATGTTTAGATAGTGATTTAAGGAAACTTACTTTATTACATCAGAAAGAATAATTTTGACAGACTACTCAACAAAATTGCCAGTACCCTTGTTCCAGATAAATCGTTATCTCCTCTGTATAAAAAATTTAATCACAACCCAAATACAAACATTTCACTATTCTGGCATTTAAAGCACTAGTTATACCTCAGGGATGAGCAGCACTGCTATTTTGACCTCACTTACGTATTGCTATCAAGCTGAAAAGTTCCACACTCCAGGTATGCCCAACAATGGAGTCAGTTCAGTCTGGTGTAAACGTTCTGTAATGTCCACATTCCAGCATGCCAAACAAGGGCTGGTCTTTTTGTCAACTATAGGACAAGTCTGGTGTCCTCAGCTTACAATGAAGTCGTGATAAAGGTATAACTATAATCTCACGCATGGGGCATTAACACAGACATGAACCAGGTAAATAATAAATCCAATACTTTTCAGCAAACATATACCAGTAATGTCACAATGAATAGGCAGGATGGGAGGACCCAAGTATATTATTTATGTCTGATAAACATATGTACAGTCGCTGAATGGGATCATCTTCAAGAAAAACACAATTTTTCACTCCGGTTACTTTTTGTGAGGGGTAGACCAAGTAGTAAACTGAACTTTGCTACACCTAAACTCCAGGGTAGTTGACACTGTTGCTAGGAGAACCTACAATTGCCTTGAGATGACGTATACGATTTTGGCCTCTTCTTTGTCTGATTTTGGGAGAAAATATTTTGGTGCATGTGAGCATGTGTATGTTTGGGAGAGGAAGGAAAGTGGGGGGGGGGGGGGGGGAGAGAGAGAGAGAGAAGAGGGGGAAAGAAGAAGAGAGAGAAAAAAAGTGGATATAAGAACCCCAAACTAGACACAACTGCAACTATACTTTAAAACATTCAAGTACAGTACATACTTTTCAGCTCAGCTCAGTCAATCCCTAGCGCTTGGATTTCAATCTGGAAATACAAAGAAAATGTTTTTCGCAATTCCAGAATATATTGGCAAATTACAATGACAACAATAAGATAACAATGGGACTTACAGTGAAATATAACAGTATTCCAACTTGACATAAGTAATAGGACATCCATCTGTTCAACTCCTCCATGGTATCTCTTTTATGTGATGCTTCACACCAAGTCTTACTTTTAGATATGGCATTTTCATCATTGCAAAAGAAGTGGATATTTACCAAAGGGCCCTTGCACTCAGGAGTTTAAAGGTACCAAAAGCACCACAAAACAAGCCACAGGTTACATAGGTAGTACTAAAAATGTCTTCCAGCCTTGTTCACATCGAGCATAACCCTTAGTAGTACAACTGTATCAGAACATTTTCACAGATTGGAAAATTAATAGACTGACTATTACATAAGAGTCACCTAACGGAGCTATGTGCTAGAAATGGCTAGTTAATTAACACCTAATCACATGGTACGTCTGTATCGCTGAGGCCCTTTTTCCATTGAGCGCTACAATTATCAGTATTAAAATTCTTCCTAGTAGAATGGTCCTTACATAATATTCCACAAATGAGATTTAGTTCCTTTTACAAGATTGCTTCCAGCTGGTTGGGTGGCAATTCTATTTTGTCAATATACTGATAAAAATTACTATGGTTAACTGGTAGTGCTGAGCGTAGGGGTATGTTTAAAGATAGACATAAAGCAAGTGTAGATTCCAAGTAACCCCATACAAACTACTTCTAGTAGTTTTTTTTATACGACTCAAGTAAAGTCAACTTGCCAAGGATAAATCAAATAAATCACTCAATCAGCCACAAAAGAGCTTTAAAACTGCATCTTATGTAATAGTCAGTCTGCATCATCAAATTTTGATTCAAAAAATTTCTCTCCTTATCTGACCTTATCTACACCAGATATACACAGCACAGAAAGTAAGCAGAAAATATCTTTTTTGGGTTATATGAAACAATACATCCTTCGATATTTTTGTAAGTTATACAATATGAAACTATATGGTGGCATTAAACAAATTCAGAATTTTGAGTCATAACAGTGATGAATCAACAATCTTTTCACATATCTTTTACTGTCTGTTACTAAAATACAACTGGTATTTTGAAAAAAAAAAATCCATTTGCCAGCCTTAGCCTATAACCCGCACAACTCTAATATCTTTCATTGCACGTTTTTTTATAGATGTTATATACCAAATCTAGCAACCTCACACTTTAGTTAGTTTTCTTATCTCAATGAAATTAGATAAAACCTTCTGAATGGAGAAATATTACATGTCATCCCTTACACTATTCTCTCTGCTCAAATACATACATACAGACAGTTATCCTTTGTAGCAATCTATATTTTTTTTTCTATTGCGGTTGACCGATAAGACTCCTCCAATCTGGTGTCAGTGTTAGTGAAATTGCATGCTTGTGGTATATAACATGCAACAATGGGTGGAACAATAGAGCCAACACTAAAACGAACATCAAAAACCCTCAGAATTATCCATCCAAAGAAGTGAGTCATGACCTCCAGATTTCATTGGAACTTCAAAGCTAGAAAATGAAATAATAAAGTTTCTGGGCTTGGCACGACATCAAAGTATTCAGCATGAAAAAAATATGATTCCCTCCTCATTGTTTGCGCCATATAAACCTAGATAAAAAACAATGAATAAAACATCCAAGCTGGGTAAAAGTATATCAAATATTCATTTTGCCTACCTAGCAACAAAGGTTATAAAATGCCAAGGTTAAAAAAAAAGATAATCAGAATGTGGGCCTGCTCACGCAAGAACTAAAAAGACCCAAAAATATTCTAATTGCTTCATCCGTCTTGCTGCATTCACACCTGACCTAAATTTAATCTGATCAGAACCAGTCTAGATTATGTCACCTGACATCCATACTTAGTTACATAATGAACTCTTTTTGGGTGACATCGTAAAACCACAATTTAGTCTGTTCCAAAGGATACATCTTCCACTAAATAAGACCAAAATTTTGGTCTAAAAAAATAAGAGAAATTTCCAGGTGAATGTTCTTTTTCCAAAGAAGATGCAGATTTTGAAGCTGCACTGCAACACTGCACACCTTATCATATCTGTGCTAAATAATCTCCTAAACACATATTTAAATGCACCTTCTCATTGCAATATGGGTGTACTTTAGATGACAAAAAGGAGTTGAGCAGGAAAAGGAGGGGAGTTCCTGAGAACATACAGTTCTAACTGATACCTGCTGGAAAACAACCTTTTATCTAAGACCCCATTTCCAGAGATTAGATTGATCTACTTTAGATCGACCTAACTCCCTGGGGGTTCACGCTAAATTGCAGTCAGCCGAGCGGGCACCATAGTTAATTACCCCCTTACAGCTTTTTGTAGGCGGGACAGACGCTTAAGCCGGCCAAGCTGACAGTAATCTAGTGAGACTCCCCTCAGAGATAGATCGATCTAAAAATCTATGGAAATGGGGTGTAAGTCATGTTCACATCAGGACCAATTAACATATACACACAAAAATAAATAAATAAATAAAATAAAATAAATAAAAATAAAAACATCAACATCATCATATTACAGACAAACAGACAGGTTCTAGCACGAAACATGTCATGCCTTGGACATATGAATCAAATTATATTTGTTAAATCTCCACAATCTTGTTATTATTCATATGATTGTATAATTTTTTCATTGAAGTTCAGAAATGATAGACTGCCAATTTCTATTGCTCTTTTTCCTGCAAAAGGTACTAGTGGTTCTAATGTTAACACATCTTTACTAAACCATTTATTTGTCTTCCTGTGTGCTTCTTATTAAGCATACTACTATATTAAGGCCTATTCAAATTTCGTGTACAAAGACTTTCATGTGTTCTTTTTTTTCTTCCTTTCTTTTTTCTGAAGTTCAGATCTGATAGAGTAACCCCTCCTCCCCCCCTCTCTCTCTCTCTCTCTCTCTCTCTCTCTCTCTCTCTCTCTCTCTCTCTCACACACACACACACACACACACACACACACACACACACACACACACACACACACACACACAGGCCTATGTGTTTTATGTCTCTTCTAGAACAATAGACGGGATAAACTCTGATCTCTGATTACATCATCCATGCTCATAAAATAAATGTGGAACTGTTAGACTTCTGCCAGGGTGAATGACAAGATCAACAATGGGAAACTTGCTCAGTAAACAGGACAGTTTACGTTAGTGTGCTGTAAGATTTGACAGATTACACATTTTTGGCCTCCTGCAACTTACATTCCTGATGCCCTGAAGGATGAATTGACGCAAAAGGACAGCTTTTTCCTATCAAAACATTATCAGTGCATTGCATCTTAAAATTAAAATTGATTTCACAAAGAAAAAAAAAACAATAGTTTTTGTCCAAGGCAGTTTTTTTTTTTTTAAATAAATTTCGTCTGGGTGACTCCCTATCGCCACTAAGTCTAAGACATAATTATCAAACATAGCTAAAAATGTATCTTTTCATTTAATTTTACACTTATTTTGAAGAGGAATAAAAGGCTCAAATGCATACAACATTCAGTAAGTATTATCAGGACAGGCTTTCCATATCAAACAGTATAATTACGTCAGCAGTTCTATGTCTAAGGCTAGAAACAAGATGCTCCTCAGGCTCTTTCACTTAAAACCAAGACATCCCCAAGAGCCAAACTGTTAGTGCAACAAGCTGCAATAAAAAATGCACAGGATACACATCAGTCAATTGAAATCCTATTATCTCTTTTTTTAATTTAAAAACACTTACTAGTAGAATGTGTTTCTTATTCTACAGATCCTTGTGCATTTGTTTCATGTTAATTACCTATCAAATTCAAATTTCATGAATTAATGGTATTCTTCAAAAAATTTTTATATAATACACATATATATTGACTTACATTATGAAAATTAAGTTGGTTTCAAGTCAGAATGTGCATTTTGCAAGTAAATATGGGCAATAAATTCTGCAAAAGGCATAATACTAGAATAAGTGAGGCTTCTGAAATTTCCAAGTAAATCAGCGCATAGCTGTCATCCACAAGTTCATTATCTAGTGACAATCCTGTAACTGTCCTTCCTCTATTACACATTAATAATCCAGAGCAACTGAAAACCATTTCCAGTATTTCCCTCCCACACTGCTAATTAGGTGTAGGTTATCTTTATCTGAGCACCACACTACAGCATTAATATAATCCCAACTTAAATCAGGCAATATGACCCCACATCCATATTATTATGATTATTCATAAGATATCTATTTTTGCCACTTGGCTTGATAATTTTACTCAAACCAAATGATATACCATTCTTATGGTGTATCTGTGGATAAAAATATATTAATAAATAATTTCTTTTCACATAGCTATTTCATCAAATTATTATGCAAACCAGTATGTGATGTGTGCGTGCATGAATGTGTGCATGTATATCACCTCCATGCATGTATACTCAACGTTATACCTAGAAAAAAGATATTAAATAGAAATTACTGTTTATGAAATATTTTGGAGATATAATAAATATAATGTTGATTTGATACATTCTTCTATATCAGTGTGCGTGCACACATGCATGCGCATGAGCGCACACAGACACATACAGGGAAATAAACTCATATTAATATTACAATCTAAGCCTTTCAGCAAAAAGCAAGGCTCAATTTGATCCCTAATAAAATAATGATTGCAAAATGATTTCTTGCAAACATCAAAATTATCACTTAAGTAGGTCAAAGAAAAAAAATTGACCCCATGCTGATTGATTAAGTATAGTGATAGTAGCACTTCAAATGAAAAACACCAGGAATATCAAGTGGTGGAAATAAAAGTTTTAAAAAAGGAATTGCGATCTGGTAGTTCATCTTCTGTGATTTTATACTCAAATATCCCTTCAAGGTTTATAAATGGTGAATGTTCGCAAGGAAATGACTGTGCAATTAAACCTAAGTCTGACTGGATAGCAAGGTTAGTAAGGTAAATACTGACTGCAATGAGGACTATGAACAGCCAGATCACAAGTAGCTACTATCAGCACATATAACATACCGATGAAATTTGGAAACTCATTTCAAGCCTTTAAACTGATGGAAAATTTATGAAAAGTTTTAGAAAAATATATCAAATGAAAAGCAAAATTTATATATTGCTATCAGCAAAATTAAATAGTTTCGGGAGTCAAAGTAAGCCATTGCTGACATATATATATCACCATTAACTTATAAAAACCATTAAACATTAACTGTATTTTGGGTCATTAGCCAAATGAAGAGGCTTTGGATATTCATTAATTTAATAAATAGAAATATCATTCTTAGTGCTTTGTATTAAAAAAAGTCTACAAAAAAAATCTTACAAACAGATTTTCATTGTCTTATTGAACACTAATATGCAGTACACGCACACACACACACACACACATGCACACACACACACACACACACACGCACACACACACACACATGCATGCATTCACAACAACGCAAACCACCTCAATTGAAAACCTTAGTAAGAGCACTGCTCACTTCAGAACTCTTGTTAGCACGACGTTATTTAAGGTCTGCACGTAAACAAAAATTCAAAGAAAAAAAAATAATCCCGCATATGTCATATGTAATTACCGTAATTTACAAAGGATCCAGGCTGTGTGTACAGTAAAGTATACGTCTTTAAGCTGTAACACTTACGCGTTTCTACGGCAATATGGTGCAATATTGCAATTATCAATCATTTCCGAGCAGTTAACTCGGGCAAACATTTTAAACAACCAGTGAGCGCTGGCTGCCGAAGTCACGCATTGATTAGGACAGAACTTATCACCGACGGCGCCGTTCTGCATATTGGACCATTTCATCTACCTTTGAGCTTCTAGTGTCTGTCAACATCATGAAGCAGGTATAGAAGACGAGTCAGAGCTTTGTAATAAACATTAAGTGCTCGACATACCTTCAAATCTGTCGGAGAAAGCTGCAAAACACTTTCACTCACTACACTGGGGCTCTAAGCGGTGGGTCGTTCGCCATATTGATTTTTTGAAAGGTTATGATGTCACTTCCGGTTTCATCCTCCGCCCACGCACTCCGACGCATCTATAGATGCAACAGGTGCGCTCAGAATGGGGCGGCTTCTATCGGCACAATGAAAAGGGATTAGGCAGGCGCAATCAAACAGAAAATTGTTTTCGTGACATTGCAAAATGATAATGAATAAAATGATCATTTTTATAGCAACTTGCTTGGTTTGGAATACCTTGTAACCTCAATCGATGTACAAATAGGCATATAAAAAACACAGAAAAGCTAACTTAAAGCGGAACCCTTTTCTTTTAACCAACAAGTTTAAATTTCAGGACATCAAACAAATTATGGAAAGAGATTCCAACTAAAACTAAGCACTTAAATGTGTGTAGGGGCGAGAAAGATGTGGGTGTGCGACTTACCTGAAGTTGTGATCTTCCTCTGTAGCCTTTATATAGCCTTTGTAGCCTTTATGATGAAAAATGTGTATATAATGTGACATAATGCATTGAGATAATGCTGTATTGACATCAGTTTGCAAACTTCTAGAAGATTAAGAATAAAAAGATTTATTCTACGACCAACAGATATACTGTTCGATGGAAGCTTGGTTGTCGTCTTTTTCTCGTCATTTCCACCCCTCCCTTTCTTGTTGCTTTCACCTCTCCGACGGTATTTAACAATATTATTATGCATAAGTTTAGGTAGCTTTCGTCTCACGTCAAGATGGCGTAAAATTTGGTGCTTGATAACTTAAATTATTAAATTATCAGGCTCTTATTTTTAACTGTATATTAAATTTTTTTTTGACTAAAAATATCTAATTTCGACTGAACCGGAACTGGCAAATTTCGAAAGTACCGAAGTGCTGGGAAACAATATTTCGTTACATACTACATGTAGAATACGTTTTATGAAAGTCTTGCTTCTTTTTGAACGAGCTTGCTTATCATACGGGTTTGCCATTTACTTGAAAACTGTCGGAGGGACCCTATGAGAGCAATTACTCGCTTATATATATATAGTAAAGAAAGAAAAATAAAAGAAAAATCAGGAAGAATATTTTAAAACTAAAATCCATTACAAAATACAACTTTGAAATGCTTTTTATTACAACATGATAAGAACAACCATAGGGAAAGCAGTTCTTCTATTTAATTTTTTTATTACCTAATGTATATATGAAAAAATAATATATACCATTGATACTTATGAGCTTTCTTTTTGTCTGTAATAATGGGCCTTACTCTTCTTTAAATACCATTCATCGGGGTTTCGAACCGTTTTTAATTTATGTTTTAACTTAAAAGTTATATATTTTCCTTTTCACATTAACAAAACTTAAGCCATCAATAAAATAATGACAGCAATAGAGATAGATGAAACAATCACTCCGCGGTGTTTTAAAACTCAATTGTTCGCGTATAAAACAATACGTTCTCTTTTATTTTCACATTTTCTCTCTATATAACTATATTTCCCTGCTGTCCAATCCTAATGCATTCATTTGCGATCCTTCTCATTACAGGTTCAAAAAAAAATTTAGTTTTCGATGTTAAATATTACACTGCAATTTTTGCACTGACTACCTTGTATACAACGAAGGATTTGGGTCAACTTACACCTACTATGCACTCACGTAAAGTTTACTAAATACCAAAATTCAATACATGCGAGTAAATGCTATTAATCATAAATTTACTTTTCTACCAAGCCTTATTCCACGTAGCCTAGACATCTAAAATATGACAATTAAATTACACTATTCAATGCGCACCAAATTCAAATTCAAGTGCAAAACCATATTCCAAAATCGCTCTATGCATAAACATTATGTGCATCACTGGATCAAAATACATGCATACAGACAGCAAGCAATAAAAAAAACCCTGGTCTTGGCAACACTTATATTTCGAATTCAAGGTCTCCAGAGATACGCGAGTAGACAGTTGCAGGTGATAAAAGTGATCTCTGGTGCAAGTAAGATGTCGGCTACAGCAAGCTTAAGGAGGTAAATTCATTTATTCATCACGAATCTGTCCATCAATCTGTCTATCTATTTCAGTTAAAAGGATTCTGTGCATGGGTTTGTTTCAAATATCTCAACAGCGAATGGTAGGTAATTTTTCCACCTTAAACATAAAAGATTACTGAACGGTAACCTGTTCTATCAGCATGTTTCCAGAAACAGCTGCTGGAAGCGACTTAGTCATGCTGATAGTAGAGATTGCAACGTGTGACGAACTCCGTATCCGATCAAGGATTTTTTATTTTCAAATTTTGTTTTTCATAAACTTGTAAATATGTCATGGAGTTGTATTTTACCATTTAGTTAGAATATTTCAATGTAATAGTATTTTAATTGTCAATTCTAATTTTTTTATTTCGCCATTCTGTTACAAACGCATTTTTTTTAATCAGCTGATGTTTTCATATCACTGCTTTCAATACTTAAAAATAATATTTTACATTGCTCAAGGTCATAACAATAAATGTACCAGAACAGGAATAAATGCATTAATACATTCGTTTGATTTCACTTTGCTTGGTCTTCACTGACTGACTGCAGACTACTGCCCTCTAGCGGCTCCCGTAAGTACTACTACCACATCACAAGCCTCTCCCTTAGAGCAAGTTATGCTAGATCCTTATCCCCTTTGTTTACAGATACTTTTTCAGAATTATGGATATGTAACAACTGAAAAAAAGTATTCACAGTGGTCGACAATGTTTAAAAATAATAAACTGTATCTCTGTGGCTTTGGATCTTTTTGTGAATTCCTACTCTATTTTTCCACTTTCTGAAATGCTTTTTTAAGTTAACTCCTCAGGACATTTTTAAGTATAGGAAAATATTTTATTTATATAAAAAGACATTGTTAATAATTGAAGCATTACTAAAAGGGTTTGTAATTTATTTCTCACATGGCAAAATGATAGAATCAAGCCACATTGACATTTCAAGATAGTATTTCTCGGATTTCAATAAAAGCAATATTCATTCATTCTAGGTTTAAATCATTTACTACAATATATTGGTCTCATTTTTGACAATTTTCTTTCAATACCCAGTGTTAGCCTGCCCTTTTCACTCTATTAAAAAAGTCTAATTGTTGAGGCAAGATCTCAAATGTTTGATTTTTTAAAAACACCACCACTGACATTTAAAAATGTCAAGTGTGGCAACATCACTTATGTCTTCCAATTTTAGAATTGGCAAAAGCCTGCATCTAGTTTCACAGATTTTTTTCTTTGTGAACTGAATGAAAATAAAAAACACGAAGCATATTTTGATATAGTACACCTACATTTATTGATACAGTCATGGCTAACACAGTAAAACAGCGGTAGGTGAATTTTGTGCATGGACTGAAGTTGGAGCACAGGAGTGGAGGGGAGGGAGGAGAGACATCCTACAAAATATCACTCTGAAAATAACTAAGCATTGTTTTCATCAATTTCTTCTACATTTCTGTTTCAAAGTTTAACACTCATCTCTTTTAGATACATTTACATTGTGTCACATAACAGGCAATCTCCCATTTCATTATCCATGATATTTCCCCTTTTTTTGCACAAAAATATCATAACAATATTCTCTGTCCTACATACTGTTGTGACGATGGAGAAGGGGGCGCTTAACCCATGAAGTGCTCCAACCTCTCCCGCAGCCTTGATATATACTTGTGTTGGTAAATACAAAGACCCGGGCTCAAAGGATTACAAAGCTTATAATATAATATATAGATAGATGTATATTTATAGATAGATAGATAGATAATGTATATACAATTAAAATGCATAATGCTAACCCATATTCAGGACTTCTGAGCACTCTACTCAATTTTACATACTCATAAAATCCTGGTTATCGGTTTGCGTTACTCCTGAGACATCCAAACTCCTGTATTTGTTGTACTTCACCCCTCCCCCCACCCAAACCAGTTGTTCTACAGCTTTACATAATTATCATCATCAATAATAATAATAATAATAATAATAATAATAATAATAATAATCAAAGTTGTTGTTTTACAAGTGCTCTCTATGCTGACTGTATACCATTATTGCAAATACATAACATCTACCTCCGGGCACTACGGTGCAGGGGCCAGTAACTTCTGTATATTTATTTGAACAGGTCTCTGAACTATAATACAACAAAGTGGCTAATCATGAGGTAGAATGGAGGAAATCTTTACCACCAGATGGTGCTGGAGCCAAATCCCATTACTAAAAATGCATCTTAAAAACGATGTATCTTGTTCTAAAAAAATATAGGAACCAGTGTATCTGTGAGAACCACGACTTAAATCTCAATTTTAAGTTCACAAACTGCTCCTTAATCGGGCTATCTAGTTTCCTTATTATTTCAAATGTGCAAAAATACCATTATCTCTTAACCAAGTGACAAAGCTTTCCCCAAATAGAACATGCTTAATTCTTCCCAGCATGTGCTGCATGCCAGGATATTTAGTTTGCACCAACAGTGCTGCCACCTGTGAACTTAAAAACATGACAACCCCAGCCCAATTTTTGAAAATGACAGGCACATAATGTGCATTGTTCCACTTTTTCTTCTGCAGACTTAACATTAACTAAGAGCATATTTAATGAAATCAACTTCTGTACATCTACTTTCTTTTCAACTTGTTTTGACTTTTTGCAGGTTTCTACAACATTTGCCTTTGCTGCCTTTAATTCAACTTGACTTATACCAAGCAAGTCTATGGTGTATGCTGAAGAAGACCAGTTAGCTTTACCATGAAAAAATGGAAGTACAGAGGATCATCTAACCAAGTACACTTTTGTTTCCAAAAATAAATAATTAAACTAAATTAGAATTATTTACAAAGAAATTAACTTCTGCTTAACAAATGTCATATAATGATGTATAATTAATCGAAGAACCACAAGATTTTAGTTATGAAAATAAATGAAAAAAAATAATAATAATTAAACGATCCACATCACATTTACACATCAT
This sequence comes from Lingula anatina, assembly GCF_051362555.1. NCBI lineage: Eukaryota > Metazoa > Brachiopoda > Lingulata > Lingulida > Lingulidae > Lingula > Lingula anatina. Next base: position 17,952,853 of record NC_141773.1, on the reverse strand, counting down.
TATCATAACATGCAACTATATTTTGATAATACTTACACACTGTAGAGAATTTATACAAATCCAACACCAATGAATAGGTATCTTACAGCCCTGTTGAAATTCTACTAAGTCCAATATATGACACCAAATGTTGCTTATGTAGCAAAGAATGAACAAGGGTACACCTTCAATAAATCTTAATATAATAATTCATGAAAATGTTTGAAATATTTAAATGTACAGTATGTTATGAATAGGAATTTCTTGGTTAACCCTTACCCTCCTATGCAGTGCTCAGCTTCTTGTCCAGTACTTGTATACACATGACAATAGGAGAGAAAGTGTTAGCCCTCAGAATTTGTCTTTCTGAACCACTTCATTGTACATAAATTGATAAATTACTTCTTATAATTTTAAAACTGGACTCAGTTGACATACAGCATCTCCTACATAAATGCAAATAGCCACTGTTGCTATTAAGGGTATGTCAATCAACATTTTTATTCGTTTCCTCCAGAAAACATTCATCTGAGGTAGGCCTTACAATCCATAACAGTATGATATAAAACATAGGCACTGTATCAAAACTCGCATTTGGACGTGATACATATCCCGCTTCTAGATCTCAAGGTCTGACCATCCCGGTACTGTGGCCAGCAACTCACAATAGGATAAAAACTCAACATAATCATAATAATGATAATAAAAACATAAAACAATACATTTAAACTTCAAATACTTCACGATAAAATAACCCGGGATATGTTGATATTTTTTGTAGTTTAAAGAACAGTACTACAATAATAACATAGATCAGTGAAATGCGTGGACCCCTCTCGGTCCATGAACTTCCACCCTCTTCCACTGTTATTGTAAGCTGCAATATGTAAATATAGTAATACAGGACTGTACAGCAATATTATAATTATCATGTATAATAAAAATCAGTCACAACTGCCTTCCAAGGAGTTTTACCCGTAATACATGCACCGAAGTGCTCAGTTCCTCAAAGGCACCTCACAACTGTCACCTCGTTGCTTGCAGTGCTATTACCACATTCTCTGCAACAAGGTGGCATGCTTCCTTGTTCTTAGGGATACCACAATATATACAATGTGATGCCATGTTATCTTCTTATAAGAATGTCAATGTCAAATATATAATTCTTGTAGTTTATGAAAGCTTTCAGAGCCATCATTGTCTGATTCACTAACACTGCTCCAATGTTCCATAACAACAAATCACTTATTCAATAAGCCTTTTCAGAAACTCAGGACTTTGATATTTCAATCAACTCATCAGAAGAGCATTTTCATCTTTGAGATAAAGAATTGCATTCTCTCCAATTAGCCACTATCTATCCCTCTTTTCAACAATGTTGCATAAAATAGTCCTTTAACCAGAGTGAAAATGAATGAACATTAACTGGAAAACTGCCAACAATTTTTGTAAATTGCTATCTTATTTTCTTTGTATTTATCCATTCATTCTACAATCTGTCGGTAATCAGACATCCCTCATTTCAATTCATGGATAGATAACATTTCTGTACTTCAGTAATTATTCCCAAGTTTCAAAATTATAACTTTTTTTGTTAAATTCAAAAACATTCCGTCTCACAAGACCCCAATATTCAAGAAAAGTGGAGTATATATTTGTGGTATTACAAACAAAACATCATTTTGGAAATTATTCTGTCAATCTTGTTCGAATAAGGCAAGCAAACATACAACTGTCTTATCTCCCTAAGCTTAACTTTCCCTTTCTAATTGCACACAAAACGGACGTCGCACCTGAGTCAATCAATAAACTACACATACCTCGAGCAACTAACGTCACTGAAATTAATCACTTTCAATGCATTTGCCAACACAAAGACGAAGAGAATCCCTGCAAGTATACAAATCTTTCAGGCTATGTTGAATGTTCAATATACAACGCCTCCGTCTCGCATCAAGAATGACACTAATCCATGTTCAATGTGGTATATACTTCCACCACAGGTAACACAAAACAATAAATAAAGAACTGGTATTACTTCTTACTTTTTTTCCAAAATGGATGAGTCGAGGTCAGACAGTTTACTTTTTTTTTTTCTGCTCAAATGGATGGGTCTAAAAGAAGATACATTTCTTTTCCGGGATTTTGTTCATCGAAAACAATCTAGTGTGCCAGCAAGTCCCAAATATACCATTCCCCGAACACTTGAAACAAATACTGCTGAGCCAGTGGTTTCCAGTTAAAAACAATGTGTGAGCAGATTAGAAGAACCACTTCCCTGTGAATGCAGTTTTTATCTCAACATCTCAATCTCAAGGAGGTAAAGCATTTGAGGTTGAATCAATTGACGAGGTAAAAATGTTATGAAATCCGAGTGCACCCATATCTGATGCAATAACCTTAAAACATACTGTTGTTATATGCCAAACAGTACACGTAATAATCTTGATACATCTGAACACAGGTAATTGGTGACTTAAGTTGTTTTCAATGTACTGCTGGACTTAAAATTTATTACAGTAAACTTCGGCTGGTTTAATGAGAATACAGGTGGAGCTCTTTAGTCTTGATACATAACTGGCTCAGAATGTACAAGACCGAGAATAGTTCCAGCAGTATTCTAAGAAAACCAGCTTGTAAGATCTTCAATTGCTAATATTTTATACACCAGGTTAAACTTTTCACATAAAATGGGACCGAATGAATAACCAACACAGGGAGGGTCTGCATGTCCACCAAAAAATAAAATATACATATAATAAGTTGCTTCGGAAGCAACAGGTAAGAGGTCAAGTGTTAAAATGTTTGGCAATTACTCACAAAGACTGAATGAAACTGACATCTGTTACTTTCCAAAATAATATTTCGTTTGCACTCTCAAAAGGTACCATTCAAAAATTTAAAACAAGGAGCTGGATGCAACTTTGAAAAATGTTTCCCGTTCTGTAACTAAAAAACAATTCATGTTGGAATAAGAGAAAATTCAAAGGTAAAATGTTATTTTGAGTTTGTGAATAATTACCTGAGGAAATTCAGACTTCCACGCCACTAAAATGATGGCCTTTTTTACACCCAAGTCTGAAACAGAAACTGCTTTCCAGCAGCACACTTTTCATAACTTGATTGTGTGTGTGTGTGATTACAGTATGGAGGAGACTGCTAGTTGATATCACCCGATTCCTCTTAACTCAAACCCAGATATACACCAGTTTATCCCGTTTTGAACCATAATCATTCACCAAGCCTGCTAGACCTACTTCTGCCTCAGGCCAACTTAAATGCTTTTAGTTGGCATTTCTATTATTTAACCCTATTTTCTTTGTTGTAGACTTCTGTGAAAATGTCCATTCTTTTTCCCCTCACTTACAGTTAGTAAAATTGAACAGATCACAAGCCAGCTTACAGAATTGCACTTCTACTGGTCATATGTGCCCAGTGATAGCCATTTTGCCTAGCATGTCCACTCCTTCACTTGCATACACATAATATATAGTGCTGCTTATGCTGCAGCATTGTTCCAAGGCAGTAGATAGTGAGACTGTGGAAAGAGTTTCATAGGTCTCTTCTTTACCACTTCACATTCCATCAAGGGCACTTGGCTATAATATTATCTCAGCCAATACCCCCCCTCAGCTGGCATTTTGTCATAGGCAACATCAGATCTTGACCAAGTCTCTCAACATGACACTCAACTCTCTTTTTTTAAAAACTCCCCGTTTCATTTACCCCCCCCCCCTCCCCCGTTTCTCGGCCATAAGGTGCAGGGATACATAGTCTGTGGAAACACAGAAGTCCCTAAGTGCTGCTAGGTCACAGGGTCACATTGCCTTCATGTTTACACACAGGAGGACCACCGTCTTTGAAGGGAGGGCTATGTACAAGTCAGTTCCCTGTAATCTCATCATCCAAGAATGTAGACATAAGTACAACTAATGCAACCTATATATATATCACTATATCTATGTTTCTTTCTATATATATATATTACTATATATAAGGCAAGTGAACATCATAAATCAGTTGGTGACTTTTTACACAGCGCCATTACTGTACATATCTGAGGTATGGGTTCACCGGTTTCTTGCTCCATAGCAACTCCATGGCAACAGTTGTCATGGCAATGCCATGGTCATACACCAACCCCACATACGTCATAATTCTCAGTGTCCTGCAATACTGTTGCTTATTTTCAGAGGTCCATATGTGTGTTTTTTGCACAGCTCAGATGCTAGATTCTTTTTGTGTCACTTCTGGATTATTATTACTCGAGGTGATGACGGCAGTCTGAGGTAGGGGGGTGCTGGCGGCTGTGAGGCGAACAAGTTGTGAAATGCGCTCCTCGACACAACCAGCTGACAAACGTGCCTCTGCATCCTGGTCCCAGCATTCCTCGATGGTGTCACAGAATGCCTGCAAACCCTGCAGAGATGAAGACAAGAATGTATGAGTTAAAGGATTGATTACAGCAAGATCATAGTTGTAATACAAGATGACAATATATTTGCAAAAAACAGGTGTTGGTTGAGGATTTGGGGGGCAGAGGGGGAGTAGCAGTCTCTTCCAACACACCCCCCCACCACCACCACCATTAAGCCAACATAAAAAAAAAAATTTGTTAAAATAATCGCATTCTAAAACCCGAATGGTAAAGAACATGTTCCTGACAACCCATAATAAATGTTCATGATATTGCATAATAAAAATGCAATAAAGACACTGCACCTCTATTAAAAAACAGACTTCATGACTCAGTAAGTCTAATTCTTTTATTTTTCAGATTTTTTTAAAAATTGCATGATATCATTCACACAATACTGAGGGATCACTGAACACATAAAATTCAGACTATTTAAAGAACCACTTATTTTTTATTTAAGTTATATTCCAATGAGATGATTAATCAATCAATTCATCTCATTGTTTCATTTGAAGGACTAGCATTTCAGAGTTCCCATCAACTCATAAAAACATATAAAGAGCCCCAACCTATAAGCTATCGGTGATACATTATTTTACTAAAATGAACTCAGTTTAGGAACTAGGATGTAATTAAGTGTGTATCTTACTTATAACACTGACTTGGCTATAACACAGAAAACAATAACGTAAAAGAACAACAATCTTATGGCGCCACCTTCAGAATGACTTTCAACATCAAAAAGTAAAATAAACTCTGTGTCACGTTTGAATACGATGTTACACTAATGTAATGACCTCAGCAAGTTGAAATTCTATTTATTTTTCATAAATATGTTGAATTTACATCCAAATGTACCTCAGCATGCAACTACGTAATTCATTGGTGAGTAAGTGTAAGTGCCTGCGTGCGTGCCATAATATTAGCAAGATATGCCTTGAAATATGCAGCTGTTCCTTTTGATTTACTGCTTTTCATATTTTGGGAGACGGACCATCCTTGGACCAAAACTACAAGAGATTCATGACAAGTGCACTTAGTGCAGTACCAGTTCTCCATGCCACCACTGAACAAATGGAAATGAAAATATCCATACTCTCATATGTTTAGTTATCTATCTAAGAATCAATGGTTAAACCAATCTGACCTCTTGTCCCAATGCCACTGATTATCTCTATTTCTAACCCTTGAGCTGTTGACAAGGACAGTTCAATGAAGGACTCCTGCTAGTGTTCAAGGTAACAGGCTGATAAGGCCCGTTCCCATCAGAGCCAACTTAGACAGGAAACAGTTAACTTACGTTTCCAGTCAGGTTATGTGGGCAAAATTTTAACAACCAGAACATGCTGATCAGGATTAGCTGGGAGCAAATCTATCTCTTGTCCCACTCATCACTGCGGAAATGAGCAGCGTGATGCTGTGTATGGCACATGTGTTTAAATTTTTCATGCTGATAGTTTCAGTTATAATTCTTTAAAAAAGCTGTTTCCAATACTCACTCCATGTTTTAACCAGTGTTCTTTAAATGCTGGCCTGACTTTCTTGTGGACCACAGCATCCTGCATATCCTCCAAAGTGGGATGCTGACCGACCTCATCTTCAAAGGGGAGCTGGTAGTCCTCTACAGGGCCTGGTAGCCAAAACAAACCATAAACATGAACCACAAATGGTTTTATAGGACACCCAACACTGTACAAGTAATAACTACCTGTGAATGATTATACAAAAGTTTGGAAAAGGGTGTTGAGATTATGTCGTGAAGAATTTTTTTTTTCAAATTTCTGAAATATATCTTGGGTGGAAAAAATAATGAAATGAAATGAGTGGTGTTTGTAGGCCATAGCAATTGTGGCAGCCAACTTACCATCTGCTGCTGAACACCTTGACACGATTTCCCACAATACTAAGCCACATGCGTACATGTCAATACGCATAAAGGCGTCTCTGTTAAAGTTAATAGCGCCCTCCAGTACCTCGGGAGCCATGTATCTGCGTGTCCCAACCTGCAATCAAAATGAAGAAAGCATTAATACAAATGGAAACCCATTTTTCCAGATTTAATCCACCCACGACTTTTCAGTTAAAGATGAAAAAGGAATTTACTCTATGAACTAAAAGTGTGTGTGTGTGTGTGTGTGTGTAAACTTGTCTGCTGTCCATCTGTGATCCTTGTCTCTCTTTTTAATTAATCAATTATTACAGAAGATAATTTTTTCTTCTTTTTTGGCCATTATAATTTGATACTTGGCCATTTGTTTGGGCGTTTCAGACCAGTAAATAGCATGCTTTCCTTGACCTACACAGATCATGCTTCAACAAAAAATTACACCAGTTGATAAAAAAAGAACATGAACAACATCTATCACAAGTTGCATTTTTTTTTTTACTTTTATGAAAACCAGTCCCAAAATCTGCCAGCTGGAATCAAGTTTAAGCCATTCTGGATTAAGACTTAAGACAAATAAAAAAGATGTACAGGAAATGAAAAGTACGAATGTTTTCTTAACAGTTTATTGCTTTTATGCACCCAGAGCTATTATTGGAAAGGTTGCCCACAGCAATGAGGCATTTGTTCTTTTAATTTTTTTTCTCTTACTGGGACATGGGTGTGAGGACTGTTGTACCCTCATTATTTCCTTTTTAATCTATTAATTTATCAAGCCCCCCCCCCCAAGCATGTTTTCAACTTACCCCCCTCCCCCCCATTCTCTCTCTCTCTCTCTCTCTCTCTCTCTCTCTCTCAAAAAACACATGCAACCACAACATATGCTCCAGCTATGAAATATATTTTTAAAAACAAACCATTTCCTAAGTTAATTTGCAGGGACTGTTTGCAATTGTTAGCATGTTACATGTGCAATAAATTTAGTACAAAGTGCAGAAATCACGACTTACAATTCAGAGAGAGGCAAAATGTATTCAGGGCACGTTTTACTCATAGTACAGTGCTACAAAAATAGCTAGCTACTCTTGCTGGTTAAACCGAACAAATTATCCAATAAGGCACCCAGTCTTTACCTGTCCATGTGTCTCCCCTGGGCTGCTACCTGGGTCGAACTTCATTGCTAGCCCAAAATCTGCGATGCAACAAGACATGTCTTTCTTCATGAGCACATTTTTGCTTTTAAAGTCCCTATGTGCCACGGCTGGTTTCCCATCGCTCCCCTTCACCCCGGGGATGTCCTCGTGTAAATATGCAAGGCCTCTGGCCATTGTCTCTGCCATCTTTAGCATGTCATTCCATGCAATGAGGTTCCCTTTAAGGTAGTCACACAACGAGCCAAGCTCGTGAAACTCTGTGATCAGCCACAGTTCAGTGTTGAGATTATCTCCTCTTTTCTCCGCGGCTGTGAACTTGAGAATATTCTCGTGTTTCATCAATGGTAAACTATACACTTCCTGTTCCCTCATCCAGGACTGTTTGTCTTGTATAGGGAAGATTTTCACTGCCACAAACTCATTCAATAACTGGGCCTTCCAAACAGTGCCGAAGCGCCCCCTAGCTTTCAGCTCAAGTAGCTGTAATGGTCGCAGGCTCATAAGAGGCGACGGAGGTTCCTGCAGAGGCTCGTCCGTGGGGATCTGTTGGTGATACATTATCTGCTTGTGGCGCCTCCACAGGAAGAAGGTGATGACGACCACGATGGTTATGGCAAGAAGAGGAACGAGGGAAAAGATCAAGGTTTTAATCAGCTGCTGATTCTGGTACACTGGGGCAATGGAAACCACTGGAGACCCTAGAAGACAATACAAGAATAAATGTACATACTCATTCCAAGGTTATTCATATACAACCCAGTGGTCAGAAGTAAATAACACAGCTGCAATAAGGGCCCGTTTTAACCTTTTTCCTAAAAGTGGATGTTTTGGTTGCAAAACCTGAGCATCAGACATGTGAGTGACTGGGAAAGACCAAAGCTCTATGGTGCACATAAGTATGAAAGATAATTTTTTTTAGAATATGCAGTAGGCCCTTCTTTTGCCTTTTTTCCTTTCCCAGCTTACACATTTACCTTTTTATCTATCTTTGTAAAACTACTTCGACAATTACTGAACATATTTTTTAAGTAAAAGGTATGAATGTAGGTCTTCACAATTGTTCAATGACCTTCATAAAAAAATAAAAGAAAATCCCACTATGGGACCTTAAAGGTAACTTTAAACAGACTTTAATATCTGGGAAAATTGAAGCAAGTCAAGCAACTCAATATTGCAAAATTAAATACACTAAGAGCCAAGCAGAAACTGCATTCATTTTCACGCTTTAGCCAGCGACTCCTCTACAGAAAAGTCTGCAGCAGGCGATAAGTGCACTGAATACTCCCTTGGCATACCAATTTTGGGCAGTAACCCACACTACTGATGGTTATCTACAGATCCATCAGAGAGGGCAAATGCACTCTTAAGTTACGTACTGTGAGATCATTATCAACTTTCCTCCCTTTTGTTTAACAATAAAAAAAAGACATGATGCAGATATGTTCTATTTCAAGAGTAAAAGGTTTTGAAAAGTAAAAACATTAACTGGTTAGAGATATAAGAGCTGGTGCGCGAGTGCAGGTACTGTTTACCAGGGACCACATATTTCAGCTTGAAAAAAAAAACTTGATATCAGATTTAAAATCTTGTTCTTGTGAAAGTAGTGCCCTCCTCCTAAAGCACATCTAGATTAGGAAATACATTATCCATTCTAAGGGCATAGGTTGGGGGCCCTGGTAAAACCAGTATCTGGATAATAAGGAGTGGTTATAGGAGGTAATGGCATTGATACATATCTGATGCACTGCAGCCTAAGTATGAAGACACCACACTTTTAGAGGTGGGCCAGGCTTTTTATCGTTTCTAGGTTAACGCAAATGCATCACATCTGTTTGATTTGTCTGAGTATCAAAAATCTCTTGAACATTTAATTTTTCTTCAAATTAATTCAAATTTTGCAACAAGGTATATAAAAACATCAATAATAATTATAGTAATATTCATAATCATAATAATGAAAAAATGTTCCTCAAGATTTATGCCCCTTCAACAATGGTAGAACATCTTAACTTGGTGTCTGAATTGCTCCATGGCCTTGGGGTAGAAAAAAGATAGGAGGAATAAAAAAACCCCGAGGTGTCCTATCCACATTTTAGGAACTGGCACATTGTGTTCAATAGCAGGCTAAATTCAATCTAAAAACATAGTCCAACTGAATGCTTCAGATGATACACATATACCAGGACCTTGCAGGAACGACAAATGAGTGAGTCCCATGTCCAGACACCTACTGTCATTAAGTTGGTTCAATTTTTAAGCCAATCTAAGGCAACGGATATCTAGGCACACAACTAACACACAGGTACAAATCATGGTAACAATTGCAAAAATACTAATATCCATAACATATTGCATAACTAATATCCATAACATATTGCATAACTAATATCCATAACACATTGCATAAACGTGTGTGTGTGTGTTACATGACCCTCACCTGTTGGTTTTGGTGTGGTAGGTAAAGGAACATGGCTGATATTAGTATTACACATGTCCCTGTCACAACAGCAGAAGAAAACATCCTTGTCTGGTTTATCTTTATTCTCAATGCACTGTTCCTTGCCATAGCAGTCGCTGTAGTCCAACCAGCAGCCCTTCTTCAAAAGTTTGAACTCCAGGGAGGTGTTCTTCCACGAGGCATAGCAGTGGACCCTCTTCCCCGTGTCAGGAGTCTCGCAGTGCTCTGTGGTGTTAAAGCTCTCTACTTGGGAGTCATAATATTCACACGTGGTTGCTGTTGCCATGTCTGCAAAGAGTAATAAACCAAGGTCATTCTGACTGTTATGTCTTATGCTACACTTATGAATAATCTCTCAACTGTCTATAAAAAGAGAGAGCCAGATGCAACCAAACCAGAAATTGCTCTCTGCAAATGTTATGCAATGGAAATGCCTAGAGACAAAATTTACTTACCGAATTGTTATTCAAGTAACAGATTCAATCATAACATCAAGCTAATATTTCTCAAAACTCGAATCTTATATATGCATAAATCCATTCCTATCTGTGTTTTGACTAAGATACTGCACGTGAGTTTTCCTTAAATCTAACCCTTGTCCAACAAAAAATCATATCAGTTTCTTAAACATTTTTCCCTTCTTTCATGTTCTTTGAATGATGTGATTTTTTCCTTCAGTCAACAGCTAATATTGAGATAGGTTTTAGCTCCAATATTTCGATGTCTATCAGGACATCTTCAATATTAGCTGTTGACTGAAGAAAAAATCACACCATTCTTAAAACTTAACACAGCTGATGAAGTTCTTCTCTGACTTTTATGCTCTTTATTTCTAGGCCTGCAAACCTTTTTCTTAGTATGAATATTACCACATGCTTTTTACTGTAACTAACAATAAACATGTCTTTTCTGCATTCTAATTCCTTACATATAAATATGAATTTTTCTCCTGCACCGAGCATGTGACTGCACTCTTGAAGCTGTACAGACGCTTGGGTGGTCCTTCATTCCCTCTCCTGCTACCACTATCGCACAAGGCCACAGACAAGCCAGCTGAGAGGTAACAACATAATCAATGCAATGCACTGAAATAGGTCTACTTCACTAATAACCCATCAAACCCATGGCCTCAGCTACATTCAGAAGAGGGCAATTTCAGACCAAGGAGTCTCTGTGTTATTTATTTGCCAGATATCACCGGCCATTAACCAGTCCACAGAGGTCTTGTCTAAGCAGGCCTCTGGACATATTCTTAATCACATTTGTATCAGCCTCTGGAATGTGGACTGAACCATTCATAGACTAGTCTTAAATCATTTCTATGGGTTAGTTGATGTTAATTGCTTTATTCCACCTGGGCTCTGGTTTTTGGCCAGTGTATATATAATTCCCAACATGACCGGATCTTCAAATTGATTACTGGACAATGCCATGAATAAAATAAAACAAATAATGTTACTTAAAAGAAAAGAGTTTCTAAACAGGTTCAAAATCCATCAACATAACATCTTATTTGTAAAGTGACCCCAAAACCACAAGCACACGAACAAGGATAGCTGTAAGTTGCTCAATTGGCCTTCCTAAACCAATCACTTTCCTCTCACAGCTTGTTCTTTTCTTACTGATGAAACTTAACAGACCTCTTGGCTTTTTCTGCACCCCTGCTCACCCCTGGTGTGCCGTACCGAGGTTACGTGGCATTACCTCTGCAAGGCAGGCTAGGCTGTCTAGACGCCAGTTAATTGCTCTCAAGAGGCTACATTTTTTCTCTTCTCATTTTACAATCCCCGCTGTGCAACTACCCTTTCATGCCAGGCACATGAAAGCAGGAAAAGTGCCCAGCACTGTGCTGCTTAACGCTACCTAACTCAAACACACATAAAACAACAGAAATGTCAGCCACTCCAGCTTAACAGGCCAAAAAACACAGAGTAAAACAAAAACAAAAAATAAAGAATACAGTATCAGAAGAGAAAAAACAGAGGCTTCAAAACGGTCATTATATCTCAGCATTATAGTGCTGAGCTTAAAAATCCAATTTCCAATCATGTTCAATTTATTGACCCAAAAATCATGGCATGTTAAGTAATGATCAAGGCCAAGAAATAAGCAGCTCTATGAACCAGCACGGCACTTATCACCATATTCTAGGCGTGCTCATCCAGGTTAGAAAGTAGAAATGCCTAAGTACCCTCATGCATAATCAGATAATCAAATGAGTAAATTACATTTCAAATGACTGAGAATTTTTCTCTTTAAGGGATGACAGACCTCCTCAGGAAAATTTCTCCATATCCCCATCTAGTAACCATCATCCACTTGGCATTAGAAAAAAAACTTAGAAGAGCTTCTCAGCTTAAAAAAAATCAACCTTGCTTTGTTTCATATTCAAATGTTACGATGCCCTCCTTTTTTTTAAGGTGGGGGGGGGGGTGTTGCTTAAAAAAAAAGATCAAATTTCAATTTATCTACAACTGAGCTATATTAGATTGTGGTCTAAAATTTCTGGGTTTAAATTAAATTCATTTGGGAAACAGACCTAATGTCCCAACCATGACTAAATTAAGAGTACGTCAAAGGTGGGTTGTCTACAGTCACGAGTTGCTTGGCTATCTCTCTGGAAGACCAGCTATCAGGATTCTTGGAAACACTCTTCACCTGCTGCAGGGATGTTAATCCTCTTACCACTCACAGATTTCAAATTCATCACTTAAACTTATTTCTCATTTAATTAATTAATTTATTTATTTCAATATGTTATTCCTTTGTGACAAAATCAAAAGTCACTCTTTGTACATTTTAAAAGGACAATTAACAAAAGAATTTTAATGTAAATATCAGTGGTCAACTTGGAGCAAGTTTATGGAGCAATTGCCGTACCATATCTTGGAAAACATCTTTATCAACACTATGGCCACTCTTTATAAGCGGAATGTAGTAATCAAAGACTGTTTCATCCCAGGAATTTGCTAACCATGCCTTGGATATCCTTCACAGAAGCTACCTTGTTATCCAAGCTTTCAGGTTTAAAATATCCAAAATCAATCAGAAACTTTCACTTAGAGCCAAGGAAAAATAATAATTACTGAACATGTGTGTGTATGCATGTATTTGTATGCACACATGCCAACAGCTATATGAAAAGAGAATTTCTAAGCAAAAAAATGTCCGTACTGGACAAGTTAATGTGTTTACCGTTTCACTGTCCTAATATCTCTCTGTCATGCTACAAACAACTTGTATTCTTACATAGACAAACAAAAGCCCTGTGTTCCACAACCCTCATTTTCAACTCCTCCTGCTTTTTTGTTTTCTAAAACACAAGCAATTTTTCCAGCACACACTGCCAGGCATTTGGCTGTTAGACACACATCTGTCTGTGTCTTACACAACTATTCATCTTTGTGATGGCCAGTGTAGTCCACAAATGCTTGAAACATGCTATTTGAGCTTTCATTGTAGTAGTAACACACCACCTATTGGCCTTGAGTAGAATATATATATATATGTTGGAAACAAGAGGAGGCCTGTTTATCTGATTGCATTCAGCAAGAGTCCCTGTGGAGTTACTGCCCATGAGCTAGGGGGACCAAATTCATTTTGAACAATCTCAAATTCACCTTTTCGCTAAATGTTAAGATAACTTATTTGTCTGAAGACAATAAAGAACATCAAATTAATATTACAAATTTATCAGTAATATATCTTTGTTTTGACTCTCAATATCAATTTGGTTAAAACAATAATATAAGACAGCACCCAATCTTGAATCACATATCACATTACTACCCTGAGTGTCAGAGCAACGTAAAAGCTAGCCTGCTAAATATACCTTGTGGTGGAGTCGCTTTTACTAACTCTGAAGACCAGCGGCCATGAAAGTTTTCCATCAATCAAATAGAACTGCTCCGCAGTGAAAATGCAGTTGAATGTCATCAGACCAAAATAAAACGTAAAGCAAATTTAATTCTGCTTTATTTAATTTTATTTGCTGTATTTAAGATGTAAAGCTAAATATACCTTGTGGTGGAGTCGCTTTTACTAACTCTGAAGACCAGCGGCCATGAAAGTTTTCCATCAATCAAATAGAACTGCTCCGCAGTGAAAATGCAGTTGAATGTCATCAGACCAAAATAAAACGTAAAACATTTAATTCTGCTTTATTTAATTCTATTTGCTGTATTTAAGATGTAAAGTGAAAAAATAAATAATATTCTTCGGAAAGAAAAGATATATCCAATGTTTTTGTATTTTTTGCTTACCAAAGAACATTTAGTCCTGAGATACACACGTGTACAATACATGTGCTTGCCGTGTGCCAAATTTGACAGCTACACTGTATGCCTGATACCACTATAAGGGCTGCGCAATGGCTACACGAAAATAAGTTTTTACAGCAGAATGTTGCTTGTATTGTGGCACTGACCTTCGACTGCAAGATATTTTCATTTCAAACTTCTAACTCCGCGTCAGGCACTTTAATTGCTTCTTGTCTCGCCTGCACGAGACTTCAGCGCAAGGCGGGAAAGGCAGCTCCAGGCGGCTAAACCTGTGACGTACGAGACTTATGACTTCCAAATATGGATCCAGGCGGACACAGCTGTGACGTGTGACTTCCAAATATGGAAGCGCCCCAGGCAGAATTTTGAAGAAGAACGCCCCCGAGTTGCCACTGTTCGCTAGAGTCTGGTATTGCTACTATGGGTTATATATGAAATCAAGATCGAGCTGGCAATACTGGAATCTAGAACCTAGGGTACACATTACTGGTTTGTTACCTCTTCCAATTCAGTATTGGAAATTTTTATGGTTCACCTATTTTTGTTTAATTTCTATGGTGAAAGACACACAGGAGAAGCATTAAATGGCAGGCCAGTAGCCAGCAATTTTTAAGGGGGGGGGGGGCTTCTTGTCAAAAAGTCGAACCATTAACATGAAATCTTTGCATACTTAGATCACATTTTACCCAGAGCATATCTTTTCCTGGCAAAAAAGGGAGTCCATTTAACCCCCCCCCCCCCCCTTCCCAGATACTAACCTGACTGGTTTCAATATGAAAGAATACTTTTTGTCTATAAGGCCAATAGACCGAGGAAGTACACAGCAAATATCATCAGTTTTATTTCTTGTGCAATCACCCCAGCCTGTAAAGTCGGTGTTTCAGTGGAGCTGGCTTTGGTTAGCTTACCTTTTAATCAGAGAGCTGAGAAAGAAGCAAGTCAACAAAGCTTGGACATAGCCATTTGAACTCAGTAAACACGCTGATATTAATAAGCTTCAGGAGGTCTAATACACAGCAAGATGTCCTTGACTTTAGTTTGCAACAGTAAACAAGTCATCGGTCATCATGACATAACAACTGTTCCTAAACTTATTGTGAAAAGAGACAAATGGAAGGTTTTAAAGGCCACCAAACTTTGAAAGAGAAAATCTTCACATTAAGGGGCATTTAAATACACAAAAGCAGCATTAAAATGCACAAAAAAGTTTAATCTTTACTATCTAAAAATTCTTAATTCTGAACATTTACTTTGTCATGTAGCATAACACCCATGCTTCCAAGCCCTATATGGGTTCATCTGACCAATTTCCATCAGCAATCAAGAAGCCATTTGAAATATCATCTCTGGAATGACTACTGGCATACTGAACTCTACTTCACTGACCATGACATACAGAGAGGCTGCATTCAACTTGGTTTGAACAAAACTGATCTCAGCTGTAAATCAAGACCGCCATCACCTCAGTTATCTATCCCCTGCACTATGCCTTCTTCCCCCTATCCTTAGTCATCTATCGCCTAAGCTAGTCATCTATCCCCTATGTTCTTATTGAACTGAGCTACTGGCCTCAGGAGTAGCAGAAAGGTTTGCATTGAGTCAGTGCACTCGGTAGGATTTTTCTAAGGGAGTACCGTACCCCTTGCCCAAAAAAAGAAGGGGTAATTTTCAAAATGAAGGGGTAAAATTAAAAAATGCTCATCAAGGTGTAATTTTGTGTATTAATAATCATGCAATCACACAGTTCACTTTCATAACAATAACCCACTATCCTTTTATCCAAAATCTTTTATTATTGCAATTTAACAAAAAGAAAACAAAAACATTGCTTTTAAATTACCACAGAAACAATCAAAATACAACAAGTACGACTGCACTTCATAGCCAAAAATTTACAATCTATTCTTGACTGAGATTTAAAAATGCTCCTGGCCTAACTGCTTCCTTAGTAAAGTTTTTAAAAAAACTAGGTCAAACAAGCGCTCTGTAATAGTTGGGAGAGGGAGAGATAGAGAACGGCGCCAAAATGTCTGGACACTGACAAGTAGTCACCCAGTATCCGTCTCTGTCAAACAAGCATTTTTTAGTATACTATTTGAGAAGGGACACAAAATTTACATATTTAGCCATTTTAATCAATCAAAATGTTCATACTTCTTACTCTTCCTAGTGTTTCTCCCTAAAATTGATGCCGACAAAAAGTAGGTCAAGTCGGGAACATTAGGCACCCGTCGTTTTTAAGTTTTACTAAATTGTTTATAAAAATTAAACCTTTGCTTTCAATTTGTAAATAATTACTAGAAATATTATTTCACAGTTTGTTGAAAGATAATTTTTATTTATGTTTGTTAGCGCAGCACTTCAAGTTCAACTGTTTTCTAAGCTGGCCAAATCTGGAGCTAGCCGGTTGCTGCAAACCACTTTGTTTCCAACCGGCAAATGACTGCCAATAATAAACGATCTATTTTGTCTGTGATAATAAATTTTACACTTCAAATTTTCCGGGCAAGTGAACAGCCGAAAGTCACTTGCGTTTCTGGGCAACTACCAGCTAAATTTTAGTTGCCCGGCTGATAAAACTAGTTGCGAAACGCAACCATCGCAAGTAGGTATGTCGGACTCTGAAATCTATAGTAAATAACTTTGCCTACCTTGCATGACAAAACCTTTTAATTGACTGTTGTTTTTTTCCTTTGCTTTTCCTTTTTCTCGTCATTTTGTCATCACTGGTAATCAGCAGAGCTGGAAATTCCCGGTCGCCCGCTCGTCAAATGCGACTAAAAATTTATTCTGACGACTAAAACTACAAAAGTCACAAGGGTTACTGGCCTAAAGTATTTGGTCTGGGCGAGTGATTTAAATTGGTCCTAAACGTATGGTTGCTCAATTAAAATGTTGAACAATTATGTGAATAAAAAAACGATCATTTCATCGTTGTTCATACCTTGTTTATACTAAAGAGAGGCACACGTGCTTTGACCTAAAACTTGCATATTATGACCAATCGGAGAAGATTACGTCATCCTCTGCGGGTCATGCAGTGAAAGAAGAAGCATGTTTTAGTCGGGTAATTCAAATATCTTAAGAAAAAAATGAGACACTTGGGAATCAATTATGACATTTTCAACATGAGTCTGACCGTCAACAGTCAACGGACTGGTCAACTTCGCCGATCTTCAAAGCCAAAGGTGTGCGTATTCGTACGCGCTGGGGCTCCAGCCAATGCGTAAAAACAGCAAAACAACGCGTAATTACGCACTCTCATACGCTAACGAGTTTACTGTTGAGTGAAATGGTAGGATTTTGGGTGGGGGTTATACAAAAACAGATTTTATAATAAACCAGTTGAACATGACCCCAAGGGACCTTACAATGTCAATTTGCAGATATTTTCTTGTACAGCTGCCCAGTGACCAGGTTATCAGAAGTTAACACAGTCATGTATAGAGCCAAATTATAATTAATGTATAAAGCAATCTCGCAACACAGGCTGACATAAGCAAGCATGAGTGCCAATGCACACAAGCAACTATTACTGAACAAGCAGTAAGATTTTTCACATACCTTCTGACTAAAGAAGGACATTAATACATTTAAGTATTATTAGGATTCCCCGTAGGGGAATACTATTGTTTTTGGTAGTATTATAGTTATTATTATTATTCTTTCCGCGCGTTTTTTTTTCGCGAAAAATCTGAAATAATTTACATAGGTAGCCTATGGTAAGAATATGCCATAGACCCAGTTTCAGTGACCTTGACCTACTTTTCAAGGTCACAGAGGCTTTTAAAGGCAAAATTTGTAAAATTTGAAATTGACATTAGGCCTTAAGTATAAGCCGTATGGCTATGGGCCTTATGGTCAGTGATACTGAGGTGAATCCACATATAATGACCTACTTTTATGCAAGTAGGTCAAGGTCAAGGTCGCTAATGGCCAAACGGGCTCAAAAAAGGTTTGTTTCCGAGATCTCAGAAACCGGAAGTCTCAGAGCCCCGGTCATAGTGGCAAATGATGCCCTATATATTTATCTAAGGTTAGCCGTACTTTGGTAGCGACTGCTTAATCACTTTTTTTAATATAGATTTTTAAATATTTATGACATTGCAGAAATCTTGAGTTTGGCAGTTTCTCCACGAAACACTGGTTTTTGGTCATAGCATGCTATAGTAAACTACCCCAAACATATACCCAAAACCCCCAAATCAAATGTCAAATTTGACCTTGACCCTCATTTTCAAGGTCATTTGGTTATTTCATGGAGAAATATTGAAGTGGGCTAAAATTGATGTTTTGTTGACCCCCCCCCCCCAATTCGCACAGAATATGGGGTCAAATTTAACCCATGACCTTCACTTGACCTTGAAAGAGCCTTTCCACACCTATTTTGCAGGGGAATCCTCCGCCACTGGCTTAAGCCAGTTGCAGTCTAGTTAATATTTTTATTATTATCATCCTTTAAACAGATGTAAGTGATAAGTTACCTTGCACAAAATTGCATAGTCAACTTGACAGACTAGATAACAAACTCTGCTTACAGGGAGAATATTTTTGTTCCAGCTTTCTATTCCATTCAGGAAAAAAAAAATAATCTAAGTCAGCCTATATATATATATTGGAAGTCAAATTCTTTACAAATTTTCAAACAGCTCCGCACAACCTGTCAAAAATCCCAACCCTCCCTCAAATTTTCCAAATATTTCAAACATGTAACCACTTTGTAAGAATGCTATTTATCAATGACCATAATTTGTGGCTTTTCCTTTCCCTTGACGTCAGTCTAATTGCAACCTTCTTCTAAATGGCTGCATCATTATGAATACATCACGCCCACTGGAAAAAGAGAAACACAGAGCTTCATCATCATCAAAGGATTTGTTAAAGAACATAAAAACTGATAACACATTTTTTAAACGCTGAATCAGGGGTGGGAGGGAGGGGGGGAGAGAGAGGTGGGGGATATACAATCATTGTCATTAAAATACATTTATCACAAATAAATTTCTCATGGCCTAACCTACTTAGATCTAGCACTGATAAATTTTGAATTTAACTCTCTTCTTCATTAATATATATATTTTTTTTGTCAGATAGTTGGACTCGGCACTTAGATGGTGTTCAACACCCATGCGTGAACTATGGGGTGCAAAGTCACCAATTGCAATAGACATAGATCACACCTCTCAGCTGTTCAATGGCACATGATTCACACATGGTGCTGATGGTCAGACAATTCACCTTTTTAAGATGACAAGCTGTTTATTGGACTAAGGTTACATCACTAGTGCAATTCTAAGTGAGGCAAGCATGGAAATCATCATTTCAAAGCTGTGTTTGTACACACATTATTTTTTGACAGGAAATTTGTATGAGGCATGTTTCTGGTCATGTTGGGTTTTGGCCAGTCTGATTAAGATTAGCTCACCACAGGTAGCAAATGAATCGCAGTGAATCTGGGTGGGACAAGAGAGGGATTAGATTTGTTCATGCTGTCTATAGTATGCCAATCATGATTAATAAGCTTTGGATGGTCTAATACACAGCAAGGTGTCCTGTGATGTCAGTGAGTGGGGCAGCTGGGGGATTAGATTGGTTGACTAAGGTCTGCTTTTTGTAATTTAACATGTTAGTTACAGTGACTGTGGTTTGGACTAAGATGTGCTCGTTGTTATAAGATAAAATGATAATGTAAAAAGTAAATGTAGATGGAGGAAACAACAAATTAACATCTATAAGAAACAAATACCAAACACTAGAAATATTGCTGGATTTATATGAGAACCCATCTCCCTAACTATTCCCCTACAAAATGTCACACCTGGGATAAAAATAAACGAAATCTGCAATATCAGAGCATTCTCATTCACAGGTACACAGATAAGTATTCACAGACCCATATCATTATTTGTCCTTATGAAAAATGAGACGAAACCAACTGAGACTGACTGATTAATTTACCAAGAAACAAGCACACAAAATCAAGCAAACAATCTTAGTTCTTAGGCCAAACCTCTGTGAGAACCAGTCCTGATAACATCTCTGAAACAGAGGCAGAAAGTACATTATCCAGGAACTAAGGCTACTAAGCTCACATTATCCAGGATCTAGTCCAACTGATCAAAGTTGTCTTAAACCCAAACAAAATTCTCTTCCAGTTAATGTGTACTTACACCATCTTTAACAAAACAGACTTAAAAAGCAGAGGTCATCTTACTTAAAACACACATAACCTCATGCAGGTGAAGGCTTCTCTGCAAAGTGAGAGAGTGGGAAAAATTATGCATATCCGTTATACGAGCTTACATGAAATGCCAAGTTATAAACTCTACTCAAACTGGTCATTTTTGAGTCCTAACATACACAAACAAGAGCCAAAGAAAAATAGCCTGGTACAGTTGACAGGTGGAAAAAAAATGAAAATAGAAAAAAAAAACAAAATACTAAAGAGTCATAGTTTTCACAACACAAAATATATGGGAAAACCACAAACATGTTGAGGTATGTAGTAAGACCTCTGGTGCCTGCGCACATGGTAAAAACATACCAATGTGAGGTCTGGGAGAGAAAGGCTACAAGTTTACAAATAACCAGGTCAAATAAGACCAAGTATCCCATAAAATTTAATTTTACTCTTTGTGCTCTTCTGTGCCCTGCACCACAAAATTGCTCCAAAACACTTCCAAGTTTATTGCTCATTAACCTTTCATAAAACTGCCACAGAAAGCAGTAAATCTTCTATAATTAAAATGTATCAAGAATACTGAGAGAGTTGAATCAACACTAATTTTTACAGGAAACGCATCAATCACAAGCTGAGTGAAATGTAAGAGCAGGGGAGGTGTCCTGTTTAAGTAGGCTAATGAAATGTTCAGACTGAACAAGGAAGGCTGTCTAGTACAAATACAGCCTGCCTGGTACGACCTTTTTGTTCAGAAGCATGGCATTTTGGCAAATCAAAAAGTAGCAGATTGTCCTGAAGGGGGTCACTTTCTTGGAAGAGCCCAATTTCTGCTGTAATGATGTGATAATCAACAGCTGTTGCAGGCTGAGCAGACATCAGGAAATTAGATGAATACAGGACAGCTAAAAAAAAGAAGGGGAAAAAAAGCAAGAAAAAATTCTCATAGGCTCCCCCCCTCCCATTTCAAATTTTTATTGCCTTTTGACTTAAATGGATTGAAATCAAGCTTTATATTTCTCATACGCTCACCTGCATACACTGAAAAACAATAAGTGACTCACAGAAGTCAGGGGTGTCTCCTTTGATTTAGATACAGAAATAACTAAATGACAAACTTAATCAAAACAAAATTGATTCTTAACGCTCACTGAAGAAATGTTTTGTAAATAATTATTTACAAGATGATTCAAAAACCTGAAAAAGAAGTTGCCTTCATGCCAGTCAGCTCATTTTTATAGCAACAATAAAGGCAGAAAAAAAAATCAGAATAAGCCATGTTGAAATCTGAGAGTAATAACTGTCACCAATATACAAATATGTGAAAAATATTACCTTAGGTTAGTTATTTCCAATACTTGCAAGCTCCCTGTGGACTTGGTAATTGCAATTTATTGTGAAGATTCGATCAACCATCAATAATGCCTTGGCAAGAGCACAAGAAAACGGCTTGGGAACCATGGCATCACTTCAATCAGCTGGGAAAATTGACTGCTAACTACCTGATTTTGAGGGGCTTCTGACAGCACAAGTTTGTCTGATGGCAAGGGATTCTGTATCTGCTTGATATGATTGCTTATAATATTTTGTTGTATTTCTCATGTATATATCTATTTCTACTCATTTGCTTGTGATTATCTAATGTCATTCAGTGCTGAGTTACATTATCATAGCAAATAAATAAATAAATAAATAAATAAATAAAAAAAATAATAATGACTTTCATGCATTCTCTACAACACACTAGGGTCTACACCTTCGCCTACCTACCTATCTCATTTTCTCCACTCAAAGCAGTAGGTTCCTGAAGCCACCTAAGTCTCAAACAGACAGATTATGATGCAATCCACATCTACGCAATCCCCAGCAATCTCAAGAGCAAATTACAGTTTAAATAGAAACACTACCTCCTGCAATCTTCAAGAAAGGTCCTGTGTGCTTGAAATTTACTCAGATGGACTATGTTTACACTTTTCCTGTGATATTTGTACAAACTGCAAGTGTCAATTCTCATGCACTACTTGCCACTAAGGGCCTGTTCACTCAGGTCTGATTTTAACACAAAAAAGGTCAGACTGACGTCACTGAAGGCCTGTTCACTTCAGATCTGACAAACTGATATAGGTCTGATTAATGTTTAATGATTAATTGCCTTTTCAAGGAGTAGGGGGTGCTATCCCCATCTCAAATAGCGATCGATCACTATGACCCCATTTCCAGAGATTAGATCGATCTACTTAAGATCGACCTTACTCCCTGGGGGTTCACGTTAAATAGCTGTCAGCCGGGTGGACACGAAAGTTAATTACCCCCTTATAGCTTGTAGTAGGCGGGACGGACATTTAAGCCGGATTATCTGACAGTAATCTAGTGAGACTACCCGCGAGGATAGATCAATCTAAAAGCTCTGGGAATACAGCCTATGATTGTGTGCAGGCGCATATACAGTTTCTTTGAGTAACTGAGCCAAGATTACAAACCAAGAAAAAAACCCATCTAACCCCTGTAATATCCATTATCTCAACAAATAATAATAAAGGTTAGTCCCATGGTATATAGTATGTTAAAGGAAGAAATCAGACTGCAGAGACAGAAAGCAAAGAGTTAGCTGAATTCCACTCCAAATGGAAATGCGACTTAACTGCCATAGTATGCATTCAATTATTGTTGCAAACAGTCTAAAGGCTATTCATTTTGTTAAAACAAACACAGGTCTTTTTTAAGGCAAATTGCTAATTTTCAACACATTCACTAACAACATACAAAAACAGCCTCAAATGTTTATCAATGAATGTGAGAAGACGAGAAGAAAATCTATTTTTAAATTCATAAACATGATACCATTATGAAAAAGTAAATTCTCCCTCAGTAGGGAGAGACAAAATTAAAATCATTTCTTCCAAAACCTTGTTCCATTCATTATCCCCGAAATTCTGATCAGTGTCTGTTGAAAAATAAATGCTGACTTGAAGACAAAAGGTATGATCTTCATTTAAGCACATAAAAAGACCTAAATAAGAAAATGCACAAAAAAGTAGTGCTTGAAATTTATCGATAATTACCGTAAGCATTCCTCACTCTGAATGTTATAATAACAGGAAGTTCACAAAACAAACCATAACAATTTGACCCCATATGCTGTACTGTAAGGCAGTTATTGTTCCTTGTGGCAAAAAATGGTTACCTTATACTTCTGCCCTTGTGAGGACATAAAAAACCGATGAAAGCTCCAGCATTGTTTGCATTCATGCACTTGCAGTAAGCAGGTTAATAAATGCAACCCATAAAACAAAATTGCATTCCTAAATTATAATAAGAAAGTTGGAGAATGCCTAGAAGAACTTGTGTGTGGTTTAAGATCTTGCTTTGTTTGGCTTCACAATGAAAAACATACCAGCTTCCTCTCCTTTAATTATTTTCCCATGCACAGACCAAATGACAGAAGGAACTACAATCTTCAAAAAGATCAAGCAATTGTAATCTGTTCAAACTCGAGGTAAAGTTTTTTTTTCTACTTGACTACTATTCATCTCTAACAAAACATTTTTCCTCTTATGAAAAAATGTTAAATACAAGTTATGATAATAATCAGGGATGGGTATGCTATTTAGTGAAAAAGTCTAAAAAAATCGCCTAGGGACCAGACCTATATATCCCCTGCCAAGTTAGTTACAGATCTGCATCAATCTCAAAAAGGATATTTTGGTTCCTGAAAAGTCGTAAATCTGCCAAAAGTTCTAAAAATCTCATCCTTGTATAATCCCAATAAAATCTATTTTGCTCTTAATAATTTATTTATTTATTTATTTTTTTTTTGGACAAAATTAAAAATACAAATTTTCGTTTGTATTAGTTGTAAAGATCCACAAAATTGTTGATTTATGTGAAATTACTCAATGACATTTCCTCCAGCAGCACACCCAGGGCCTTAAGTCACTCTACAAAAATGTACACACACAAAACTGCTATTCCTGGATCAAATTCAAATTCTGTAACTTAATGTGTTGTTTATTTATCTGAAAATTGCTGGCCATAACTTGCAGTGTTTCTGTAAACATTTGTAAAAGTCTCAGTCATCTTTTAACATCTAAATATCCTGCAAAGCTCTCCAAATTCAGGCATCAAAAATTACCACACAACCAAAAGTACATTCCAAAATGTACCTGATGTTAACATAAATTTCTTGCTGAGCTTTAAAACCTTGCAAGGTCAAAGCCTTGACATCTAGTAAGTTCTTGCAGAAAAAAAATTCCACAGATACTGATGCAAAAGCTCTGCACAATTTATCTTTAACAGGAAACCTAAGGAATTCATTTTCATTAAGACCAGATTATAAAATATTTATTTCAAAAAGTGCACTAAAAAGAACAACAGAGGCGGCATGCTCCAGAGTCCCAGAAACAATGCACTGGTCGTACCACTGTTAACTGGGATAGGCTGACTGTGGCCAAGATGTGGGGCATGATAATAGGCTATGCTAGAGTTGATAAGAGTTCACCAGAGAAATATAATCCCATGCTAGAATAATCTCTATCTTTTATTCTTCTTTTTTTTTTAAATTTCTTTGTACAGAATATTTGACATCTGGAAATGAATTGTCAATTTGTTAGCACTGATCTTCTTAAGTAATTAGCAAATAATATGGCTTTATCAAAAGGTTATATATATGCTAGTGATCCAAGCAGAAACTAGCCCAGTGTAAAATTCCTAATGTATTCAAATTTTAAGGTATCTTATCCTCGTACTGGTTTCCCTCAGAAAAAAAAAAAGCAATTTTTCTCTTTGTAACAATTGCTTAACCTGTTCCTACACTTGCATTCAATGAAATATACAATTTTTAATGGTAGAATTCACTTCTTTAGCAATGTCTAGCACATCATTTAAGCCACAAGTCTTTCTGACATTTTATTCATAGGTCAATAATAAAAACCTGTTGAAACTGTAGCCTATCAGCCCAAATAGTCATAATCTCAACTAATGAGGAAGCAAAATGGTTTCATGAGCTATTCAACTTATGGTACACTGACTTAAGACAAGTTCTTACACAAAAATCGGTTTCCTAATAACTAAGCTCCTCCGCGTATGACTAAACAACACTTCCAAGTAAAATTGAATGTTCAATAAATTCCCCTTAGAGATACTTTGCTGCATCTTCACTGCCAAGTAGATTTCTAAAGTAAAATCATAGTAAAATACAATAAATTACTTTTTGGTTGCAACAGCTGCCCTGCAGATTATGGGCGAACAACATGTAACGCGCAATTTCCTAAAATTTCACAAATAACCACAACGGTGTGTTTTTAAGGTCGCAAGCGTGGAGCCGAAAGCGGTTTACTACATCTAATTTCAATTCATCTTCTAAAAAAATAGCAAAACCTGCTGCAACACACTTCATCAACATCTGAATATTAACATTCAAATATTGCAAAAAAAAAGTTCAACTCACCAAAGGCAAACAGCATCACCACGCCGACAGTTATAAGTTTGATCAACATGTTTGAATGAAACAATCTCGTCGATTGATAACCATACTTGGGTGAACGCATGATGATATTTCAGTCCTGACGCTTAGTCGAACGCTCATGTTCCTGCTAAAAAACAGTCACCATACTGGTGCTCGAATTCTGTGACTCCTTGCGTATAAATAATTGCTATGTAAATCCTGTGTTTGATACAATCGTGATGAACCAAAGCTGGCAAGGTCGAACAATCTGTCCTCGTTTTCTACAAAATGGCTACCCTTCTTGGCACATATCGAGCAGGTGCCCGGATATAAAATGTATCAAAACAAACCGCAAGTTTGATTGGATCAAGCCGCTCAGTCCTTCTGAGGATATTTCGCTTTTTGGAACTTTTCTTTATTTTTTTCACCAAATAAAAGTTATTTTTCTTAATTCTTACATTGATAACATATAGAAAACCAAGTAAAAAATTAGTAGTTACTGAGACACATTGGAAAGTTGCCAAAGGAGATGACCGGAGTGACCATAACATCCGACCAATCAAAAAAGTGCTTACTTTCTTCGGGTCAAATTAAGGTGATGATCGACAGGTCGCAAGGTCGCGTTTACGCTCTCACATCAGTTGCTTTTACTCCCTAAAATTAACACTTGACGACGAAGCAAATGTTGTACTCCGAATAAATTTAATGTTCATACACGCAGCATTGTTAGATAATTATGGTATCACTTAAATGTAACCAAAATAAGATATTAACTGAAACCATTGAATAAAGACACCCACCTTAAAAATGGCCTGTATCTTTTCACGTAATAGCACTAATTATTCATATATAAATCTAAGGAAATATATATCAAGAGTTAATTAATTCAGCATATAATTAACATCACACTGGTAAAGAAATTTTAGCCTATTGTTATCAGATTTGCACAATATCAATGCCCATGCATATTTAAAATATAATCAAAACAATTCAAATAAAAGAAACAAATGTGAGTAAAATTAATTGTTTTGAATAATATTCTCAGATTTAAAATGCCAGAAAATGCCAGATTTAAAACGGTATAAGATGGTGAAGGGAGAAGGCGTGCAGTTGTGCACTGTTATTAAAATGCTGGAAAACTGTTCAAATAAAAAAAAAAAAATTAATTGTTAGATAATATCAAATTAATGTGCATTAGTATCAATAAAAGAACAATAATAAATTATCATATTTGCATTTTTAATCAACGTTTCTCAAATTATAAAATTGTGGAAACATGTTTAGAAAATTAAAAACCATCTACAAAGTGCAGGTTTTAAGTGTCGAAGTTCTCCATTAGTTACCGTGCTTGACTGACGGGGTGAATCCTATTGAAGGCAAAGCCATCACAAAGGAATCCACACCTCTGGGAAGGAAGTGC
Source organism: Lingula anatina (assembly GCF_051362555.1). Lineage (NCBI taxonomy): Eukaryota > Metazoa > Brachiopoda > Lingulata > Lingulida > Lingulidae > Lingula > Lingula anatina. Next base: position 17,925,639 of record NC_141773.1, on the reverse strand, counting down.
CCCGATTGGTCGAAATTGACATCATTGACCGCAATACGCAAAGTCTAAATTTATCACTCAGCAAGCTTCTGATTGGTTACCAGTGACATCATGTGCTAAACTGGGACGTGATGCTGCCAGTATATATACACCTTGCAGCTGGTGGTGCAATCACCATCTAGAGAGGCGAGAGAGGTGAGATGTGGTTGATTTCATGAGGAAATTTAACATTATACATTATAGTAATTAAGTAATATGTTGCATAACTGATAGAATAATTTCAGTCTTTTACAACTTGATGTATTATTTTGAATTTTCCTTGGAATTAAGGACAAAACAAACTGATACATTCGATCCAATCAAAACCGGCTGGCGTTACTAACATGTCGGTGTTTTATTCCAAATAATCTTGACAACACAGCATATTTTACTCTGATAATTCAAGATAATTCGACAAAACAACCCTGTTTGTACAAATGAATACCGTGTGAAATGTATCCAATTTGTAAAATATCTTAATTTTGATTTTTACAGTAACGAAACGGAGAGGTTAACACCCGGCAAGGGGCCCCCATCGCCAGCAGCGGCGTCCAGAGAGAGAAAGAGACTTTCGATTGATGTAATTTGTGGGTGACATTAACACCCCCACCTCACACACACACACGCCCATCCCAGTTTTGATTTAAAGTGGTAACCGACCGCGGTCACCATTTCACTCCAGTTCAACAACTTTGAAGAATTGTTGTCTGAACTTGATGAACCTAATTTGAACTTAACACCCAGTCCAACAGAGAGTACAATTTCCACATTTGATTACAACGTTTCACCAAGTCAAACATGTACCTCTTACGAAATCAAGGATCCAGCAGCGATGATAGGAAGGGTAGGGGCCAAGGGGGAAATGTCTCCCTCTTGGGAGACGCCTCAGGCGTCTCCAATTTGGGAGACATCTCCAGTGATGAAGGAGACTCTGGTGACCGAGATTTTAGCACCAGTCATGGTCAAGCCCTCAAGTGGCACAAGCCAAGCAGTGGACACAACCACCACCGATACCCTGACTGGCCTAGACCAGGAGGCGTGGACGACCTTGGAGGCCACGCTGTTGAGTTATGGGGATGCGGAGGCCTTGGACAGTTCCTCGATCTACGCACGTTCAGTGCAGAAGACGAGTGGCCTATTTAACCCAAGTAAGTAAAGTTTGATCTTTGGTATATCTTGAGTTAAAAGTTATTAGAGTGGATAATTAGGGAGAGGGGAATATACTGGATAAAAAAATGGAGAATGTTGGGAAGAAAAGAGCTTTATTTTTACCAAAAAGAAACAATTATAGGAAAAGTGCTATTTTAAAACCTTTGACTGTCATTATACATGACAAAATGATTATTCTGAACAAAAAATCAAAATGCTTTCCTTAGACATACTAATGCCACATTCCTAAAAAAAAAGCCTTTACTTGATGCAAAGTTAAGCAAGTCTTACAGGTTGATCTACCTGTACCTCTATTAAAATGATGATTGATATAAAGAGAAATATCGGTTGAAAAAAACATAAATGGCTTGCCCAGGCATGTTTATGCTTTCGAGTCAATATTTCCCTGAAGGGGCGGATGTTAGCAAGTTCGTGCATGCTCAGAACGTGATGAAGGTATTGCACCACCACCTGAAATCTCATTGTTATCAGCAAGTCCTTATCAATAAATCAATAGCCACTCTAGCAACAAGGCCCCTTATGTCATTCTAAATCAGTCCAGGTTAGCAAAGTCCCAGGACATGAAATAGGTCAGAGTTCAATCATGCCTATTTCTGGAACATTGCATCAGTTTGGGTATATCAGTAATTTCACCATAGTCAGCAATTTCAATCAAAATGTAGCTGTCCTAAGCAAAACAGGTTTTAACTCAGGGTCTGGTATATATATATGCAGTGGTACTTAGGAAATTTCACAATAAGCTGAAATGTGTGCAACTAAAGGTAGATTTATGCTTCTTCTCTTTCTTTTTTTTTTCAAATTTTATTTTACCTACTTTTTGGAAATATTTAACAGAAAAAACAAGATAACATTGCAAGGGTAGCACATGCAGTGATTTTTAAAAAAAATTTGCTTTCATTTTCTTTTTCATAAGTGAAGTCGTTTTCCATTTTTGCTGAATTTTGTGATTCCTGAAAGAAATGGTATTTAACTTAAACATTAACACATTTAATTAAGTACATAATTGTTTAAAAACACTTATTATAAAAATTAATTTTTATCATTTTAGGTGATTCCCTTAAAGAAACATTGAAATTGGATCTATTTGCTGATGAAGAATGTGACGACCTCTTAATGACTTGTATGAAGCAGACAGTGTTAAAGGAGGGACCAGACCCTGACACCTCAGTAGAGGCGGCTTCTGATGACTTTGAAAATGACTGGTTATTTAATGAGACCGAATTTCTGGATGACTTTGCTGATTTGTCTAAATACATTGAACAGGTAGGTGCTGACACAAAAATGCAGAATTCAGTTCATTTGTTAAAGAAACTATTCACATAGATTCCATTTAAGATAAGTTTTTCTCTTATAGTACCAAGTCTTACAATATTATTGGCAGAAGTAACCATTTTTAAGTTTCTTTTTTATATAAATGATAAATGTTTTTAACCAGGTAATACTCATTCTTTCAGAACACCATGCCAGTTGAACAAAGCAACACTGAAACATCCACATCTGAGGCACACGAGTTAGTCCCAACTATTGACAATGTTACCATAGTAACTGAACCTAGCCAGTCCAGTGAAAGCTTTGGCACTGTAGATTTGGCCGACATTTCAGCAGAGGTGGATCACAATGACTCTGACAGCACAGATTCCAATTCTACAATTGATCATGATTACTCGCGTGGAAAAAAGAGAAAAACTGACAGTGTGACATCAGATATTGTCACAAAGAGAGCAAAAGTGAACAGCGTGACATCTGAAAGTGACACTGAATCTGTAACAACCACTGCATCTGGAAGCAATGATAGATATGGAGAAAGAAGGCGAAAGAATAATATTGCTTCCAAACGCTCCCGTGAACAGCGTAAAAACAAATACATTGAAATGGAAGAAGAAGCTGTTCGCCTGGCAAAGGAAAATTCAGAACTGCAAGCTAAGATTGAATTGCTTGAGAAAGCTACAAAAGACTTAAAGCAAGTTTTGGTTCAAAAATTGACATCTGGTTCTAAGTAAAGTGTGAAAAAAACATCAACAAAATTCATCTGAAAATATTCATTTTATAACATTTGAAATGTTTTTTCCCTTGTCTGCAAGTGATAATGTACATAATATATGTTTTCTTGAAATGAAGTACCATTATATAAAGTCTCTTTCCATGACATTTGTTATCACCATTGGAATAGAGCAAAGAAATGGAATTTAGATATTTAATGTTATATAACCCAGATATTATTATTATCAATATTTTTTGTAAAGAAATCTAAAAGAATTTGTAATGTATCACCATTACAGAGTCACTTACTCAGGTGTATATGTAGTCCAGTCAGGAAAGGAGGGGGGCATTTTTGGCAAAATTTGTTGTGGATTTGAAGTTGCATTTCCTTTTCAGTGCAAAGTTAAGCTTCCTTTTCATTTTAGAAAGGGAAGAAAACAAGAAATCCCCCCTCCTATCCAACTGCAAAATAGTAATAACAATACATTTTTGAATTCTTACAACCCTTATTTCTTTAGTATGAGGTAAGGAATGACGATATCCTTTTTCCATACTACACGTTGGAAACTTATTTTTGAAGTCTTATACACCATGTAAATATGCTAATGTATGATGTATTATATATTTCATTTAGATGTCAGACTAGTGTGCTGCTGTAAATAAAATGTAAATCGTAACCTTACTCGTTTTTGTTTTTAACATATTTGACAAGGGTTTATGTGAGGCGGATAATTCCCATACTGCACTTGGGGAGATGTGTGATTGGTTATAGTGGGCCTTGTATAGTCGTGGTATACAAGAATTGACGGACAAGCACTTTATGTAAAGACACGCTAAGAAATTTAAGTTAAAAGTTTTGGGATCAGATTTGAATTGAGTTGTAACTACTTTTTCTCTGTCATATCCATTTCAATTCAAAATCCCAATGGAAGGGGAAATCCCTATAGGAAGGGGGGCAAAGTATGAGAGATTAGGTTTAACACGTTGAAAGCAAAACTTGGTCATTAAAGAAATGAAATTAACTGATATGAATATTGCATTTGCAGTTTACTTTGACAGAGTATTACATGGCATGCTGTTGCACACAGCCTGCAAAATGAACTAAATTTATTGACATCATTTATAATTCAATATTTTTGGTAATCACAATGGCATACATTTAAATCATATCAAGTTGAATTGCGGAAATGAAACTACTATTGTAAATCTGAATTGTTTGATACATAATCCTTTCACAAAAAGATAAATTACTGAAATGTTTAAAAAAGCTCAATTATATAAATATATACATATAGTTTTGCTCCTTATTGTAAGTGTAATCAAAACCAAAGTTAATTAGTCCCTGATTAATATCCTTCTGACATAACTTTAGGAGCGTATGTCAGAAATGTGTATCATATGACATCTTACATCTAAAAATACATCATTGAAAATAGACCACTGATCTTGTTTATAAGCATATGATAATATAATTATAACAATATATTTGATCTTGTGTCAGTAAGTTAATTTAGCATCTAACATCTAATATTTTTCCGTATGGCAGTGTTTAAATTCATAAAAAATGGTTTCCAGTAACCTCTTTCTCATATGAGAGCCTTTACATCATAATAACCAACATTGACTTAATGTCAGTTTTCCCTGTAAAAAGAAAAATGTCTTCTACCAAATTACTTAATATCTGTCTTGATGGGTCAGTAATAGGTTATTGCCACATAAATATTTCTAGACACATCTCAATAGAAATCAACATGGAAGTGCAATTAGCAGTTTCATATATATATATATATATATATGGAGTGCATTTTTTAAATTGTTTTTCCCCTTGAATATGGCCTACTGTAATACTTTCAATTAACAATTAAAATATTATGAACATATAATATAATGTAATAAATGCACTCTCTTCCTTATCCAGAGATAACTGTATCATATCAATAGTCAGATATTTTATCTCAATGTTTCAACATAATTATCTGCGGTCCAAAAGAGACCGCCTAGTTTGGACACCATTTCAGTAATGACACCACGAAGTGTTATATTTGGTATAAAGCACTTCCAATAAAGTTGAAATGTCATTAGACACATGCACACATAAAGAAAAAAAATAGCCATAAGTTGGTATGAACTAAAAAACAGAAAATTTGAGCTTGTTTGGGATAAATAAAAACTGTCTCCTAAAATGAGGATATTGACCAAAAACAAAAGGCATTATTAGCGAATTATTACAGAATTAACCTGGACCAAATTAATTCCAGTGAAAGACGAGGTTTTTGTTGTGAAATGGGTCCTGCTGTCAGTGACTTTAGTAGTCTGCTCCCTGTTCCTTTGCAATCTGTTGTTCCAATCTTCTGTATCTATCAGCCATTGTGTTATACATCTAAAGAGAATTAAAACATCCAATATTAGGAGGCTCCGAGCACTACTTATAACAAGGCTGGCTAACCCTATATAAAATTGTGTTACAGTTGGCTCTATCCTGATAAAAAATACTAGGATTCTGAATAAAAAAAAACTTGACTGCATCTTCCAATAAATAAAACAAATTCTCCCAGAGCAGTATTAAAATCAAGCAAATAAATTGTTGATTTCACAGTAATATCACATGCAGAAAAAAATTCTATAACTGTCCCAGGTAACAAAAGTTCCACTATTGCACAACAAAGTCCCTTGAACTTTTCTGCCACCCCCTCCCCACCCACCCCTAACACAATCCTTTGCAATCTGATAAGAAATATTAAACTAACCTCTGTGACACTTGTGTCTGGCTCTGCTGCAAGGACATAGTCCAGAGCCCCCTTGACCACCTCATCAAAACTGACCACTTTGTCCCCACCTAGCCAGCCTAGAGATATCAAAACCATACATTATAGATACAATATTCTTTTTAATTCTAAAACTTGGTTATTATTTATAAGACATTATAGTAAAAGAAAAAAGTATGCAAAAAGCACATATCATTTAAAAACACATAAACACAAATTTATTTGGAATAACTCCCCCTGTTCCATTACAATGCAATTGCCTCCACCCACACCCACCCCCAAACAGTTGCATTTTGGCTTGCATTTCCAGTCATGATACAAGAGCTATATTATTTCTAACCACGGTAGGCAAACTAAATGACAAACTCCTTACTTAAATTTGTACTTAAGAGTAGAGATACACAGAACAACACAGGGATTAAATTTGCTTCTATTAGTAATCATCAGTAAAACTGTTACAGTACAAACTATAATCTAAACTGTCATAGCATGACTGAAAATGATGCTATACATGCATGTCACTTCCCAAGAGACCATCTCAAAAGACTTACCATGCTTAGCCATATAAGCAGCACCAAGGCAAGTTGAATTGGCCACATCCAGTGTATAGACTGGAGATGCAAACACATCTGCTATCACCTGAAAAAATGATGAAAGTGGCCTTCATAAGCTTATTTGCTACAAAACCAATAAACTTATTGACACCACCTAGAAGACTGCTTAACATCATGGGGGCAGAAAGCTGAGGCAGATTTTTTATCCCTAGACTTTCTGAACAGCAAAAAAATTGTCAGTATTTTTAATTATAGCTTTTCAAGTATCTTCATTGTTCACAATATACATTCTCACCTGCAGAAAAGATTTGTTGACTGAAGCGCCTCCTGTTGCCAGGATTTTGGAACTAGGTCCTGAAACAATAATGCAGTGTTCTTGAAACTTAGTGTAAACATGAAATATCAAACTATAAGGTCAGTTAAATGTATCTTTCTTAAGAACATACTCAACAAATTTTTCAATGTAATTTTACGACATCAGTCCTTTTTCTTTTTAGTCTAAATATGTTACACTCATTGGTACTGACCTAGAGCAAACCCCAAATTCTCAGCATGGGTTCTTCTGGATAAAAACTGCCCTTCTAGCACAGCTCTCACTTCTACTGCATCAGAGAATGAAGAAACCTAAATAAAAGCTAGAAAATGTGAACCTTAAACAACTAAATTATCAGTCATCACTGGCAGATCAAGAATATCTAATCAGTGAGCTAAAATATTATTGGCAATCATTTGTCCTATCCCCAATTTCTCTGCTTCTAGGAGTATTACATTTATTATGTTTAAGTCACTATTCCATAAACTCAAATCTCTTAATTATGCCAAAAGGTTAATATTATAATCAAAATTTCCCTTTACTTCTTTCAACAATCTAAGACAAGCTTCATTCCTACCTTCTGATTGTCTGCTGTGAATCTATGTACCCCTGATATGGAGGGAGTAATCTCCTGAACATCAAAGTACATACCTGGAAAATAATACAAAGCACTGAAAAAATGCATCAGTATTTTATCTCATATCAGTTGCATAGCAGGTGATATATTATGTTGCTGTAATGCATAACGTGTGACATTGTGCTAAGTTTGGTCATACTTCTCTACTTCTATGGTTTGACAGTGTTTAATTTGTGTTTAATTTGGCATTGTGGTAGGTGTGACAAAGTGTTTGCTTTGGAATTTTCTTGGATGAATTTTTGTATTTTTTTGTTCCCTTGTGTTAAATTTGGCATTATATCATACCAATATTGCCATTATTTCCCTTTGGTGTCAGTTCAAGAAGTTGGTCAAACTTTTCCCAAGATCCATCAGCACACTTGTCTCGGATTCCCTCTCTCGTTAAGGAGCCATTTTTAAAGCTAGAATTCAATGACACTCACAATGACTAATAATCTACAAAGATGTGTTTACAATGGAAAAGGGACAGCTTTTTCAGTGCAATATTTCTCTGAGGGCTGTTTGATAAAAGTTAAACTCACCATGTAATCACTCCCTGTCATGCACAGTGATGGCAGCTGATAATGAACAGAAAAAAGAAAACAAACAATTCATTTTTTTACCATAAAAGTGCCATGTAGTCACTGGTTTGTACTGGGTTGGAGAAGATGACACCCTGAGTGTTCGGCTTAGGTTCTACAAGCCACAGAAAGACACAGTCACTGGTACCCAGGGTGACCTGAAATGTAAATTTTTTTTTAATTCATAAAATTGGATTGTTTTTTTCTCTATGTGGTTAAGATATAAAATCAGTTCAAAGGTAAAGGAAAAATATTATATAATTACAGCTAGTATAACTTCTGTCCATGTTCCAAAATTTTTAATTAAAGAAAAGTAACTATTAAGAGTTACATGGCTGCTTTAGCTTCAACTTAAAAGAGTACGAGTCATCAAAAGCATTTCAGTTTTTGAAAAAGTGATAATACCTACCCCAATGGCTCCTTGGGTCAAGGTCATTCCAGCCAGGGATGCTGTTAATTGAAGAAGACAAATAAATTATCAAAAATTAGCATTATGTTTACAGAACTTTTGAAAAAGAGACAATACACAGGTATGGTTGTCTTAAATCTTTTCTTTAATTCTACTTCATAGCCAATACCTTTATACTTATATAGCAAAGGACAGGTATGAAATAAGCAAAATTTTAAGTTTTGCACCTGGATTATCCCCAGTAAATACAATAACTCTGCAGTCAGGGGAGAAGCCAAATCTGTCCACAAAGTAGCTGGAAATGGGACCCTGTATAATCATAATACAATTAAAAAATTAAAAAATCAAATAAACAAATTTCATAACATGGTGTGCTAGCATTATTGGCAAATAACAGGCAAATCGATGTAAGTGATTCATGTATATGTTTACATACAAAAACAGATAGAGATGGGGGAGGTATAGTCTCTGTCCACACCTAACCACCCACATTTGTGTCATCATATTAAGATTTATCGCATGTAGGTGTCAAGCAAAATCACATGTGAACAAAAACAAACACTTACCACATTGGTAAGTGATGGAACAATCTGCCCTAGTTTCTTCTCCAAAGTTTCACCTCCACAGATCTAAATACAAACATCATGAGTGTTTAAAAAAGCTTGAAATATTGGCGTACTACTCATACACCTTACCAGACACTCATCATAACTCTCCATTAACACAGAGAAGTAGTCAAATCTGGCACAATGTTGTATCAAATTTGTCACACCTAACACAATGTTGTATTAAATTTGTCACAACTAGCACAATGTTGTATTATATCCAATTTGTCATACCTAACACAATGTTGTATCCAATTTGTCATACCTAATGCAATGTTGTATCTAAATTGTCACACCTAACACAATGTTGTATCCAATTTGTCACATCTAACACAATGTTGTATCCAATTTGTCACACCTAACACAATGATGTATCCAATTTGTCACAATGTTGTATCCAATTTGTCACACCTAACACAATGTTATATCCAATTTGTCACACCTAACACAATGTTGTATTCAATTTGTCACACCTAACGCAATGTTGTATCCAATTTGTCACACCTAACGCAATGTTGTATCAAATTTGTCACTCCTAACACAATGTTGTTTCCAAACTGTTACACCAAAGTCGCTGTCATTCAAAATATCAAACCTATCGCAACAGCAAGTGCAAAAAGTCAACTGTAACCCATGTTAATGACAACTTACTTTTAAACAGTCAGGATCCCAGACTCTTGTTCTTATATTCATCAAGTTCATGCCAGAGCCATCACTGCTGTCAATGGGGGCGTAATCACCAAGAAACAGACAAGCTCCAAAACTGCTCACAAGGGAAATTCTCTAAGAAATATTTTATTTGTAAGTTACAGTTCAATAGTTATTCAATCCATCTCATCATTTTATCCAATCTGCATTCTTTTTGATACATGGAGTAATTGCTATCAGCCTATCACACACATTGTTTGTAACTGTTAATACTTTTCCAAGCTGATATCCACATTGATACTTAATTCTAATAATAATACAATGTTGCTCTTCAATTCTGCTGTCACTTTTAAAGGTATTAACATGATAGTAAGTTGTATACATGATCAAAAATGAATAAATTTAATTGAATTACATTACATTAAACTGATCCTAAACACTGAAAAATGTATATAAGCTAGCTTTTCTAAGACAACTGGTTATAAATAGAGATAATTATGATTAATCAAAAAATGTTTCTGAATTTTTTTATCTATTTTTATCATCCACATACCTCAGTGTTATCATAGCCTTCACGGTTTGTTTGGTATATTTTGGCAATCTGGTTCCCTGTGTATCGCTCAAATGCTTTTGCACCAGTCAAATCTGCTAAAGCCTATAACATATAAAGGGCAAAATAAAGGAAATTTTTCAGAAAAAAAGAGACAATTTTTTTTATCCCAAAAACCCTACCAAACTTTCACAGTTATACTTAACATATTGTCCAGTTCAACACAATATCCTATCAAATACAGCTCACATAAAACAAGCCTAATACACTGTCACCTTACAAATTCTCACAACTTATGCACTATCCCACATAACACACCTAACACACTGTCACACCTAACACAGTCACACCTAACACACTGTCACACCTAACACAGTCACACCTAACACACTGTCACACCTAACACATTCTCACAACATATGCACACCTAACACACTGTCACACCTAACACAGCCACACTTGACACAGCTACACCTAACACAATACCCACCTGTGGTCCACCTAGTGCTTTTTCCAACTGTCGACACTGCTCAGTAGTGCTACTATCCATCCATACAGGCGAATCAGGTATACTGAAACAATCCTATACAAATAAAAAAGATAACAGCTAGTTCTCACAGCAAAAAAATCCTCTGAATTTGGTTTCTTTATGTTGAATGGGAGATACTGATTCTGTTGACTGCAATGCATATTTGAAATAACTTAATACTTTAATTATGGTACAAGACACCAATCATTATATCTATTTTTAATACATGCATTTCTTACATGAAATTTTTCACATTTGTAACAAAATATACCTTTAACTGTTCTGCTAGGGTCTGGTTTGGCTGTAGTGTTGATAGAACCTGTCTTGCTCCCATCTTCCAGTAAACACTGCCATGTTGCTACAATTGTTTTTGATGAGTACTTACAATAGGTTAATATTTTAATTGGTTATAAATTATAAAGAGGCCTCAAGATAACAATATGAAAAAAAAACAAAATATGAGCCATCAACGAGAGAGAGAGAGAGAGAGAGAGAGAGACTCACCTGTCCAGATCCAGACAAGGCAGCAACTGTAGAGAAGTCAACCCCATCTTTTTTCATCTTCTCTAACAGCATGTCTAATGTCTACAAAATATAATAAAATAATAATAATAATAAAATTGACATAATAAAAGACCAACAAACATCTTGATGTGATGATCTTACCCTCCAGTGCCCATAAAACACAACACAATAAAATTACATTAGTCTATACTTCGTGTGACAAGATCAAAGACAATGATATCAAACTGACTCATCTTCACCAAGATATCAATATATATATTACATAACTGTGCGAGATAAATTCAGCTGAACCGAATAATGGTATACTGCAACCATTCCAAGTACATCATGTATGTAAGTCAACCCCACCTTCACCCATATATTGGTGCCTATTAACTCACCTTAACCCACATAATAGTAGGTGCAGTGATCGTCACATTGTCCCCTGCCACATGGACTCCTCCACGAGTTCTGAAATCAATCTCAAGTTATTTTTCTACATTTCTTAAATCAAATATATTTTTTAATCTATATTTCTTAAATTAAATTTTCAAATTTTAAAAACTGAGTCAACCCAGCATGTTAAGCTTACCTATCCCACAAAGTTGATCTCCTATGCCATTGACTACTGTATAACATAAACTTTCTGGTATAAATTTCAGTTGCCCATTAATACATTCAACCACCAAAGGTTTACCTGAACTCTGGCAAATCAGTGTCAAATTTGATATGCGTTTCATTAATCACTTTTAGAGCATCATCAATAACCATTGCCTTAACCTGAAATGACATTAAAACAATTATAATAAGAATATTTACATATTAAAATATGACTGTCAAATGGAAAATGAAAAATCTACTAAGTACTGTGTGTTTGTAAGTTTATTTTCATTTTATTACTAACATTTTTACAAGGACTCAGTCTGAGCTTAGACACGACCTACTGAAGAGGTATATATAGCTAGATAACAGCTACCGAATTAAGGTTTTGTACTACAATATATTTTGTCTTGGTAAATCAACAATACATTTCTTTTCGTGTTCCAATGGCTCTAGTGTATATACACTCAAAGACGGAACCCTTGGGGGGGGGAAAACATTCATAAATATCGTTGGTGTCTTTTGCAAACAGATATGCAGACTCTCGACCTACTCACGCAAGACAGGGGATCTACACTCGATCACTTTGATAAGTTTGAATGAAATGCAAGCTTCAAAACTGAGCCGGTGCTTGCCCCTTCTTGTGTTCATTCCGCGATCAAATAGCAAATCACAAAAAAATATATAACTACATGCTGCTCCTTACTATATGTCACGAATTCTGAATGCTAATTATCGGTTTCGGTACCTGCTGTGTGCTGAAATCGAAGCCTAAAAAGGTCCTCTTCGTTTTTGGACTCGACATGTTGACTAAATGTAGGTCACAGTTTGATATCCAAGAGAGGTCAGAGTTCAACGAAATTGGGTCAAACTGCATTTCCGGTTGCAATGTGAATGAGTCGTGACAGTAGTGACATTACTTACGGTTTAAGGTGCGAAATGCACGCTCTATAGTCATCAGAACAAGAAGATTTTCCGAAATGGAGCTTCATTTTATGGGAACAGCATCGGCTTATCCAACGCCGGTCAGAGGAGCGAGTTGTATAATATTCAGACGTGGTGAGCAACAGATACACGTTATTTTTCGTGGTACACTGGTAGACCCTGTGATAGTATATGTCCAGACTGCTTTAGTTTTGAATGAAATAAAAGAGTCATTTTCAGCAGTAAACAATGTACACTACATCGCCATTGCATTGTCCTCTTACCTGTGTATTATTTTGTACATGTCCACTTGCAAAATTACAAGTTCGAGTAATTTCCCATAGGAACGTGTGAATATTTTTTATGGTTAGCAACTAAAGTACATGTACATGTATTTATTGTTACCAGTACATATATTGCCTTCCAGACTCGGACTGCTGGATGTTTGACTGTGGTGAAGGCTCTCAGACACAGGTAATGAAGAGCACCATCAAGCCTGGCAAGATCAGCAAGATCTTCATCACCCATTTACACGGAGATCATGTAAGGATGGCAAAGTTTGAGGGCTATTAACAATACTTTACCCTTCAAAACTTACATTCTCTTGGTTATTATTCTTTCTTTCCTTCCAGTCAGTTTCAAGATAGTGTACATGTATTATTTTCCTTGTGATTTAAAAGGTTTATTTTAGTGGTCAACATACCACAGTTGACAACATTGATTTTTTTTTTTTTTTTTTTGGGGGGGGGGGGCATTTTATAATACTTATGAGATGTTGGACTGACCATATTGTATCCACTCTGCCTCAGTCATTGATGGTATATCTCCATGTAATTCCAGGTATTTGGACTCCCTGGATTATTATGCACTATAGGTCAAAACAGCACCCCAGACAGACTCTTGGAAATCTATGGACCACAGGGGTTACGAAAATTTCTTCGGGTGAACCTAGAGCTCTCACGTAGCATGCTAGGATTTGATTACGTGATTCATGAGCTCATCCCTATCAGAGAACAGTGTAATTGTGTCAAAGACTGGGAGGTTGGTATTAAGTTTAAGCACTCTGTAGCAAGGGATCAGTTTCATGAAATGATTTTTAAGTTGAAAGTTAGTTTGTTTTTTTTTTTTTACTTGAAAATTATGGTGTCCAAGAATGTTTCCTACTTCCAAATAAGCTACCTTTGTTCTCTTTCAGTCTTGAAGATTGTTTCTGTCCCCCTAGCTTCATAATCCCGGAGTTTTTGTCGAGGATGTGCTTAGTGCTGTCTTGGGAGGTATAGACTCTTTATCTTGTGGCTTCTGTGTTTCAGACTTGGTCAGTCGACCATGAAGCCCCCAGGGGACCACTTCACCCTTATGAAAAACCAGGCATGTCGATATCAGCTGATAAACAGGGAGTCTGGCACCTGTAAGTTTGTCATGGGGTTCCTCTGATGTATGAAAATGTCAGTAAAATACAACTTCGGATTTGAAGCAGTGATATGAAGCTGTGTTCACATCTAGACTAATTTTGACCTGAGAAAAACCTATTGACGTTTTTTTAAGTCGACTGCTTTAATATAAAGACACCAAGACCTCTGGTATTGTTAATGAGTAAAGTTGGGTCCATTTCTAATTTTACTGACATCACCATCAAGTTTGTCAAGTAGCTGTAGCTGTATACTCTAAAGCATAAGATTGTAAATTTTAGCTAAATACTAGGCTTATTCTATATTATTGATGAAGATGCTATAAAAAGTTTTAGCCAAACAAACTGCCATTGATGTTGTACAAAAGTGTTGTACAATATTTTCTTGCTATTTTTGGCTACAAGAAATATGATGTAGTGTGAACCCTGAGTTATGTTTTGTTCTTCAGGTTGGAGGAGAGTGGAGTCAGCGTAAAGGCCTCGTGGCTTACACACAGAATTCCAAGCTTTGGGTTTGTGATACAGCAAGCCAGCCAGCCAGGCAGGTGAGGTACTGGTTGTGTTCACAGCAGAACCAACTTACCTCATGATATATTGTCTTCATCATACAACCATTTTGGTTAAGTATGAAGGTCAACACATAGAATAGAATTATAGAATTTGCTTATAGAATATTGCCAAATAAAATGTTTAGTAACGCTCTCATTTAGGAACGTAAATAAAATGGCAAATTTTTGTATTTAACATTTTTGTGAAATTCTGGAAAAGATGATTGCCAATTGTACTAGTATTTCATTGAAGTTTTCCCAACAGGAGTTAAATTTACACAAAATACAACTTGGCGTAGTTAAAGCAATCCATACAGCAAAACTTGTAGATGGCATAGGGCAGTGTTATATATGTATGTATGTACATGTATGTATCCTTTCCAGGTTGAATGTAGATGTGTTGAAATCCAGGGGCATCCTCCCAGGCCCACTGTATGCAAAGATTAAGAAAGGAGAAACTATCACTGCCCCCAGTGGGGAATTGGTAAGATATAAATTATAACTTATCAATAAAAATGTCTGATAATATGTTTTAAAAAGAAAATTTTACCGTCATTTCTTGGACTCCTAGGTATTTTTATCAAATGACTGTGATGATGTTGGTATTATATAAAACGTGCCAACAGTTACTGTGTTATCAAAAATATCATTTGTGTCTTCTTTGTAATAAAAGTATCATGAAAATTCCATGTTAATCATTTAATATAATTGGATTCATAAGCTGATTGTGCCTAAAATCTGAATTTGAACTTTCGTTTTATTCCTAATGTCTATAAAAATGATCAAAATGATCAGCCTGTTTTGGCCCGACATGATGGTATTGAAGAGGCTTGTGTTCCTTACACTGGGCTTTTGCAATTTTTTCCTACCTTTTCATCACAGGTAAAACCAGAAGATGTCCTAGGACCAGATAAGCCCGGTAAAAAAGTTGTCATCTTAGGAGACACTTCAAACTCTGGCAGCATAGCTAGCATAGCTCAAGGTGCAGATGTGTTAGTGCATGAAACTACTCTGGAAAATGACATGGTGGAAAACGCTATAGAGAAAGGTCATTCCACTCCAGGTGATTAGACCATGAAAATATTTATTTATTTATTTATTTATTTATTTATTTATTTATTTATTTATATTGAAAAATGTACTTTGTAAGAAAAATGAAGCAGGAATAGCAGATCAACCTTCACTTGTATATAATTATTTCTAAATTTAATGAAAAAAAAAATATTTGAACTCTTTGTCTTTAACTTGGAAAGGAATGTTTGGACCATTGAAGAGTTCATTATATGATTAGACCAATGTATTGTTGACATCAGTCTTTTTTAAGGCAGTGTAAGCTTGAACGCATGTGAACACCATTATATGTATAGTTCAAAAGGACAAATCTCCTTTTGAAATAAAAACGTGGATGACTGATGTTTCTCATTTTTTTTAAATTGCAGCAATGGCAGCAGCATTTGCTAATATGATAGGAGCCAGACACCTGATAATAACTCACTTCAGTCAGAGGTACAGGCCAGTTAATGCAGAGATCACTGATGACTGTGTGAGTATGGGACCATTCCCACTTTATTTGGATCGATCTATCTCCCTGGGGAGTCTCACTTAATTGCTGTCAACTTAACCGGCTTAAATGTCTGTCACGCCTAGTAAAGCTGTTAGGGGGTAATTATCTTTACCCTAGCTGATTCGGTAGTTAGTGAGACCCCCAGGGAGTTAGACTGATCCAGATGGATCGATCTCGGCATGGGAACCCAGTGTATGCCTCCAAGGAGGGTCTGGGACATCGGTATAAAAATGGGGACTGATTTTTGTGTATACAAAGAGAATGCTTGTTTGGGTAATAATTTAGTTCGGGAATTAGTTTGGGATCATAAATAAAGAGGCATTCTCAAATTAGAGATGTATATATTATATAAAGTTAAACAAAACTAGCCTTTATAAATCAATTGCCACTATTTCAGTTATCCATTATAATGTGTTTTAGCTAATTATACTGCTCCTGGACCAACAGTTGTAATAAATTGAACTTTGATTAAAAGAATATATATATATATATTTACAATATGTCAATTTTACAGGAGGATCCCAGTGTCTTGACTCTACTCAAAGAAGCACAAGAAGGTTTTGGGTTGGAGAAAGTTACAGCAGCCTTTGACTTGATGAGTTTTACCATTCGGTAACAAAAACTGCATGCCTTATGAAGATATGACAAAGAGTTTAATGTTGTTGATAAAATCCAGTTATGAATACTACAACACGCACACAAAAGCAAGTCTGTAATGGATGTGAGTCCATCCAACAGAAATGACCCACTTATGCCTCTCAGTCTCCAAGGCTGCTGGAGGAGGATTCAAACCCACGCAACAGGGGTGGAAGGAAGTCGTCTTCTGGGTCTTCCGGAAAACAGTCAGAAGTTTTAAGTTTACATTGACAGGCATCTATTTTTTTCTGTCAGAAGATGGTCAGAAATGAAGGATGGATCAACAAAGATGACTTGGAAGACTATCAGAAAATATCTTTGTTACTGCCCCTGAGAGCAGTTCATGATCAAGGCTGCAAAATTTATATTGCTATGACTTGATGGAATTCCCACTTTAGACCACTGTCCCAAAGTCTATATAAGGCTGTCCAGAAAATTGTATCCTGCAAGTTTAGACACATCCTCACTGAGGCATCCACAGCCATATAACAACTTTTGGAGTCTAAGAGTGTGGACTGCATCAAAAAAGCTTAAGAAAGGGCAAAAATGGCTGACAAGGAGAAAGCTCCAGGCCCAAGCCCAGCCCCAGAAAGTCTATCCCCATGGAGGGGAAGGGGGGCTTGCAGATTTTTAAAATGATAGCTGCGTGCAAGATTTTGACTGCGTTGTTGAAGCTCTGAAGCAAGCCGAGGATAAGTGAGAAAACCACGTTTCTGGGATCACTGAAACATAGTACATTATAGTAAAATGCTCACTATATTCTAATTTAATATTAGAAAATGTATAGTATTTAAGAATTTATTAATCTGCTTTTGATTTATCCAAATTTGTCAAGATGCTTTTCTCTAAGATATTATATCCAGGCACTCGTTTCACAAAAATAAATCAGCTTTTTTGGATAAAATGTTAGTGATACTAAAATAACCAAGACTATGTCGTGTTTCACAAAAAGTCGAAAAGGCTGCTTACCTTGTTTTTATGTCTAAGATTTTAGTACCTGGCCAGATATCTTTGCTTCCTAAGGAGCTGCCAAAAGTGTCTTACTGGGCCAAATAGCCCCAGTTTCCCCTGTTAACAATCAGGCGTGAAATCATGTCACCGAGCTTTAAAATCTTACGTATTAAATTAATAGTTTCAAGTATGGACAGTGTTTCTGTATGATACTTAAGCTGCCAGCCTCCATCCCCCACTATTTAACTTCATGTCATATTTAATTTGAGTTACACAATCTTCATGTGGGACACTGTCTTGAACTCTTGAACAGAGAAAACAATGATAGCGTTAGTTTTTGTACATATCACCTCTGACAAATATATATCAATAATTTAAAATGAAAACATTATGAGTACTGTTCGTTCATGTTCACTTTTTATTTGCAAAACTCAGTTTCGTATCTTAAATTCGATGTAGAAGAGGACATAATAATTAGGAAATTAGGTGAGGGTTTGGACATTTTAAGTTATTTGACGTTTATCGAAAGCAAAACGCGGACAGAGACGCTGCACTTTTGTCACTGTAGAAATCGTTCTGGTGTTGGCAACAATTATAGGCAACAGGGTTTTTATCCATGAATTATTTTACTTATTGATCAGTGATATCAGCATGACATTATATCTTTAGCCAATATCTGGAATTGCTCGCATCCACTTTCGGTAAGTTTTCTATGCCCGGTCATACCAAAGCACATTATAAACTGACACGTGTTGTCGCATCGAGAACCACCGAACACTCACAGGGGGAAGTAGAGGGTTATGAACTGGTCGTAAGTGTGCTCTAATTGTGAATAATAACTCCGAGTGCCAAATATGCCGCATCTTTGATTGTATGCTTCCGATGGAGATGAGCTCAATTCACGACTGAACAGATTTATAAAAAGCGTACGTTGCGAAGCCATCAATTATCAGATATTAACCGGTGCCGTCCTTTTTCTTGTACATTCCAACTAATATGCATTGAAATAAACACATTTAATTATCACTGACAAGAGAAGTCATGGGCTTACTGGGAATTCCGTGGACTTGCCGCGCCTCACGTGGCTAAAAACGACAACTGATAGTGTTCCTCCGCCAATTTCAAGCCAATTGCATCAATAGCAAGACTGCTATAAAAGCCAGTATAACACGCTCCCAGACAGTTGTCTGTAGGTACAACTCTGCGATTGACTCCCATAAAAGGTCGAATCCAAGATGAAAAACGATACATTTCAAGTAGACGAAGATTTGGACATTTTTGATAATATGACTTTCAACGAAAGCAATACGTCTACAGAGACGCGATCTTGCACTGGGTTAACATGCATGCCGTTCATCACTGTAGAAATCATCCTAGCGTTGGCAGCAGTTGTAGCCAACAGCTTCTTCATCTTGGCCTTCGTACGTTTTAAGAAACTTCGAAAACAGTCAAATTACCTCTTGAACAGCCTTGCAGTTGCTGATCTCCTCACGGGACTGCTAGTCATACCGGTATGTATTATAAACGCGTACTTCATGGACAATGTGCCGGCTTTAAACTACCTCTCATCAGAAAAATACTTCTGTGTGGCAAAGATGAGCATTGGCTCCGGGGTGATGTTTGTGTCCGTCTTTCATCAGCTACTCATTGCAGTCGAAAGATACCTCAGGATCTGTCGAAGCATCCAGTATAGAACGATGTTTTCTAAGAAGAGGCTTGTTATAATTATAATTATGACATGGATCTACAGTACCGCTATGAATCTCCCTCCTTTGCTTGGTTGGAATAATTGGTCCCCTGAGATAGAATGCAGAACTCTTCGAGTTGTACCACATCATAAGCAGTTCGTTATTGTACCACATGCAGTAATATGCATGTTGGCAGTGTTTGGGCTGTATGTAGCTATTTTGTGTTATGTCGTAGAACATAGAAATCGAATGAAGAAATACGCTGCCAAGGAAAAGAAGAAGCAAGACGGCAATATCCATCAGCAGACCCCAGCATCTACAAGTAGTGAGAGAATTTCAGAAAGCTCGACCACTACAAGCAGTATCAGTAACTTAGTTCTTGCCATTTCGTCTGAGGAGTGCGCGGCATCGGTTAAAACCACGGGACACTCTGCACGTTGCCGAGAGGAACACCATGGAAACAAAGATGTTCCTGTAAAACCAGAAGAGAGAGTCCACCATTCAAAGTCAACGATTCAATCTCCACCCAGTGCAAAACTTGCAGACAAATCCGTTAATGAAATGGAAATCAAGGTTGCAATAATGACAGCGATAGTGGTAGGTACCTTCACGCTGCTCTACATCCCCAATGTTATAATGGTCATTTGTGAGAAATACTTCAACGATAAAGTACTTTTTGGAATCCTTTACAATGTGACAGTCGAATTAGCATTCTTAAGTTCAGCTACCAATCCTTTTATTTACGGTTTATTGAATAAAGAAATTAGAGAAGCAATGTTGAACGTTGTTAAAAAGAGTAAGGCTAAGTGAGGCGGGTGTATATGTGTATATTCACTGCCTTGACTTGGTCTCCCGCGTTTGCCTTTGATAGTTGGTACGTACAAGAAGTCTCATTATAACTTCTTGGTACGTACAATGTAAGTCCAAAGGCTGATGTCACAACTGAAATCCCTATCTTTTGGATCAGCATTTTGTTTTTCTTCGCTTCGGGATAACACTACTTGGCATTGGGAATTTTTTTCGTAAAAAAAAAAAAAAAAAACAGGTTAAATATTTCATCTTATATAGATAAGTAATGGTTTACTTTGGAACAAAGCAGATTAAATGTTGTTTTAACAGTTAGGTCCTGAATCCTTTAACGGAACTGACCTCAACAATTGAAGCGTCGTTTATGTAAGGTTAACGTGTCATTTTATGTCAGTAAAGTATTGCTGTGAAATCACGTTTGTAAATTGTGACAATGTTTTATACACGCGGTATCTTTGGTGACATTTACTAAAATGTGTATTGTTATTTGAAAGAAAATATTTCACCCAAGGATTCGTTGAATAAATCTCACCTTGTCACTATAAAATGTGATTTATTGAGTATTAATTTTAAGTCATTGTATATTATTTTATCATTATTATTATTTGTTGAAGAAAATACGTTTAATGTAAATGAAATATTATTATATTTTAGTATAGCATTTAGATTATTGTTACTGAAATCGTGCGAAATCCTGATACTTGGTGGTAATTTGATTATTTTAGCAAACAGTTCTAGTGCTTACGTGTTTCGTACACAGGTATTAAGATAACAGATAGCAATTAAGATGAAAATTCCACAAACTTTTCCAGATTTCAAAAATCTAATCCATACATGTTTTTACCGTAACATAAGTAGCACTTATGAAGACTTTAATCTGGCTTAATATTACTTATTAGACAGAATTGCTTGGGTGAGGTAATACTTGCCTTTATATAAAGAGTGTAAACACTGTTATTGCTGTACCCAAATACATTTTTGATGTCATTTGAATTATAAGCAACATATTACTGTGTAACATTTTATTTTATTTCCATTTATAATCGTCTATTAACCATACATTATTCAAATATTATGAATACACAGTACGTAGTGGCGTGAACAAAACGTGTAACACTTTATCCGTGTATTAATTTACGCACTTTAAGACATTACTTTAAATTTTTGATATTACGGGATGCTTTTTATATAATTTATAACTATACACACAGGCTAGATTGATGTGTTGCGTTAATTAACACACATATTTGTAGCCTATCGATCCTTTGATCCGAACAATGGCGTACTCAAGATTTGGCTAAGGGAGAGAGGGGTGGTTGGAGACAGAGGGTGTGGTGGGGGGGGGGGGGAGGAACAATTTCGTATCGCTTTTCTTTTCATCCCTTCTCATTGAAATTTTTAACAGAGAGTCGAGAGAAAACGGGCACATGCTCTGCGTCTCATATCTCACTGAGGTACGCATTTCTGGCATTCGGGGGTGGAGGCATTGAATCTAAAGGGAAGCGACACTCGCTGGTACGACCATTGGTCCGGATCTAAACGGCTAGCACTTAGGTATCTACTGTATCTGCAAGACTTGTTTTCTTGAGTTGACGTATGCCAAAATTCTGATATACAAATGTATATTTTTAATGTACTTTCACTTTTACTGCTATAACGGTATGCTAGTACTTAGTATATTACACAAAATGATGATACACTTTTTGTTAGTTTTGTGAAACAAATTTGTTGTAAAATTAATGACTTACACTTTCACTAATTGCAAGTAATAATTAAAGAGAAATCAAATAAGTAAAAGGATAGGATTGATTGCAAGTTTTCCTTAATAGTCAACAAGTGTAAAAATTGTTTTGGAGTTACAAAAAGACAGAAAATACCAAAGTCAAATTAAGTTTTATTTGATTGGTTGATTTTACAGTCAACTTATAATTTTCTGCCACCTGCATAACGCATGTTAACTGAGCTTTGGATATTATCCATGACCAAGTATTCCAAATAATATTTTAGATATTCTAATTGAAAACGCTCTCTTAGAATTTACCAAATAAGGAAATATTGAATGGAGGAATGCAACATGATAACCGAAAATTTCTATTAATAACTCAAGAGATGATGTAACGAAAACAAGTAAATACGTGATCAGTAAAAAAAGGGAAAAGGGAATAAATACTTGTGAATTTGTATGAATAGTAACTACGTGAATAAATGCTTGAAAGCCTCCACTCGTAGTCGTCGTCACTATAATAAATTGAATTTTTTATCAGTAACACGATAATTTTATCTATTTAAATGGATTGATTTTGAACGAAAATGTAAACAATCATTATCACATATGAGGTGCACAATAATTCCCAGAGAATTAAAAAATTATGCCATTTATGCAATGGCAGTCATATTACACTTAACATTTTACGATATTGCATCTGATGAAATCTGCTACTATTCTCCGTCTGATGTTTTGACGGCTAAATGTCGTCGGGTTACGGCGTGTATGTTAACATTTTACTTTAACGTACGGGTGCAGAGCCATTACTTTGTCAAGATCACTTGACACCAGGCCGGGAAATCCGACAATCCAAAAACAGGCTCAACTATCATCACGATCTCTGTTAGACGATTGCGTACAATACCCCGGGGGAGGGGGGGGGGGGTATCACAGTTCACGGGAAATACAGTAAATAAAAATAAAACTTTATCATATCATATCATAAGGCGAATCGAAAAGCCTGAAAATCACGCATCACCGGGTATAGTGAGTTCGTTCCACGGAGGGCGAAGGATAAAAAGCCGCATTCGCGAGTCACTAGAATGAACGTTTCACGCATCTCGGGTCGAAAAAAAGTGGTTTTCACGGATAATAAAAATACCCAATGGGACCCTTCAAATTAAAAGGGGTCTGAACCAGATTAACAATGGCATTAATGTCATGCAAAAACTCTCGCTGGGCAGTAGAAAAAATGAATAAATAAAAAATTAGCCAAAGATATATATGTCCTCTCTTGGAACTAGAATTTTGACTAAAAAAACAACTGAATCATAGTTCGATATAAACGTACGAAATGGTAGGCCTACCGTTCGCCCTCTAAAATACCAATTTTTTTCGGGGCCTTTTATCGGGCCCCGAACCCCACGCCAAGTTAAACATATATTTTTATTAGAAAACATTTGTCACTTTTGTAGGCCTTTTCACAAAATACTAGTAATTAGTAGGCCTAAACATGATTAAATGCTTACAAGGTAATAAATTTAAAAGTTACAAAATGTGGTGAAATGTAACATCAAAGCGTAAAAACTACATCAAAAAATAAATATGTTAATAAATAAATGAAAATAAATCGGATGATGTCCTATTATTCTATTCTTTGCTTTATTGATATGTAAAAGACCCACGCGCTTTTACATTGTTATCGGTGTTGACAAATATTGAAATGGCGCGTAAGTAACCCCTCGCGAGTTTACACGAGATTATGCCCAGAACAAGCATAGCAGTGCGAAAAGGACGTTTCCCTAAATTTCAAATATTCATAACTTCGGAGATGAGTCTAGAAAAATTGTTTCACTTTGCATAAAGATGCACTAAATAAATTTGTAAGCTAAAAATAAGAACCAAAGCAAGACGTTCTCTCGATCGATAGTTTGCAGTAAATAACTTAACAGCTGCTTAACGCTATGCTCGGTCGCCATTTTATCCATTGGTAAAAATCCAAGATGGCGAGGTTGCGCTTTCCCGGGCGACCAGGTTTCAGATTCGGCCGAAAGGGTGTGCGTTATGGAAAGGATGAGTCTCGAAAGACAGAAGATGCAACATTGAAGCTTGTAGCTAATATCCACCGTGGCTTGCGCTGCTTTTATGAGCTCTTTGGTGACTCAGACACGGTAAAGTATTCTCCTTTCTGCTACGGTGTAAACCTCATGGCGAACTCGAACGATTTCCGTAAATATTCTGAATGAAGTCATAATTTCTGAACGCACATAACGCTTATCACACTTTGTAGCCCTGAAGTTGGCCCTGCACATGTTAGGTGAACATTCTATTGGAATATTTTGTCATGCAGGGGTGCATGATGATTTTAATTTTGATTTTGAAATTGACAATCGTGAAACTAGGTCATCGTAATTACTCCAGCTTTTACGATCAGAAAATTAGCTCAGACAAAGTGTGCCCCATGCGGGATTCTAAGGGTATAGATACATCCAACCAGCTCAGGCGATATTACATGTTTATGCTGATGGTGCTATAATAAATATTTAAATCTCTCCTGTGTGCTCAGCCTTGCTGACGGTAGAACAACAATGTGACGTGTGTTGACACTTGGACTAGCTGTCACTGTCACTGACAGTGTCAAGTTGAAGTGCATTTATTTCACGAGGAGGAATGGTTCTTAAATTGACAATAATAAGAAATAAGAATAATGATACAAAATCTTTCTGTCTCAAATAATATATTAGATATCTTAATGAATGATGCTACTCATATTTTAATTGATCTACACTTTAAATAGTTAACCTGCAGTGCACTACACAACACAGGTATATTAGGTTTCGTGGCTGGCCACAGCCATCTAGAATGACAGTCATCATATGAATCCTCTTCCAATATCAAACCAGAAATGAAATCACCTGTTTAACAATACTTGGAAGTGTAGTTTGAGACAAATATGATCATCTTCAGAAAAAAGCAGTGGGTTCCTCTTTTGTATTGGTATCAACAGTGTCTAGTTTCGAGACAAGTATGGTTTTGCATATAATAGATAAATCTTCTCCTTTCATCTTGATTTACCTAGACAGTATGAATTGGCTGCGAAATTTCCATTTCCATTTTGCAACATTTACAGATATGACATCATCTGTATGTGCATTTGTTTATGTTTAGGAGGATGAAACCTGCATGGTTTCTTCATAATAATAAGAAATTAAAATTGATAAGCAGGGAAGTGAATTAATAAATGACTAAATAGGTGCATTAGAGGACAAAGATGTGGATGGTTTAGAAAAAATTGATAGAAAAGGCTGGTCCACAAGTAGGTCTTCAAGTACAATTTAGATAAGTATTTGGAAAGCTGTTTGTTCAGCAATGGTTACATATGGAATGGACAAACATTTAATTCATCACAAATGATAAAGATATATTTCTTTAAACAGCTGATGTTTTGTGTGATTTCATTGATTCAGACTTAAAAAGGTTGGGAGGGGCATGGCATAACATAATACTCAATTGCATTGATCCAATACTCCAACCATAATTAAATATATTAATAATGTTTGAAAGGTGTTTATTTTAACTCAACAATGATTGGAGAGATGAAACAAAGGAAAGAAACCAATGAGTAGTACATCACGATTTATTTAGTGGTATACTAATATGCATATGCATGCCTACTTAGTATTGATAAAGTGCACAGCAGGCCTTTTTTATTATTTTTTTTTTTAAGTGAGATCTAACTTTTTTAATGATATTTGATGTTTCAATCTCTTGTAAATTATTTTTCAGGATGAAGATGCAACATTTGAAGGTTTCACTGCCCGGCAGCGCAATGAAGTTAAGAAGAGGTTATCAACAGTTAATGAAAATCTTGAAAAACTACGCCAAAGTCTATTCAGACAAAAGCAACCAATCAAAAGACAAGCAAGTAGTGACTTCGCCAATCTTCCAGTTTCTCAGAAAAAGATCGCAGCAAAGACTTCTTACAAGCATCTTGTAGACCAAGGTTTAGCAAAACCATTAAAAACTCACAATTTGAAAACTGTAAGTAAGAAACCGGGACACTTTTTACCAGTGAAAGGGTCAAAATTTAAGATATGTCTTCAGGGCAGTGCAAAGCAGTTAGTGAAAAGTGGAAAATCATTGGATGTGGATTTATCAAGCAGCGATAAAGATTCTTCAGATGAAAGTGATGATGAACCATTAAGTAGAAAAAAAGTTGTTCACAAAGCCAAACAACATGGGAAGAAAACTGCTGGGAAAGATGTTGCAAGGACGCTACTTAAATCTGTCAAGGAAAAACAGAAACTTGCAGCAAAAGCTTCAACCAAAACAACGGAAAAAGGATCTAAAACAAATAAAACAGACAAAAAAGTATTTGGAAAGACAAAAGTCAGGCAACTTCTTAAAAAGGCAAAATATGGCAAAACACAAAAGAAGAAGTTGGTTCCAGTTACACCCCCTGAGAAAAAATCTCCAAGATCTACAAAATCCTCTCCTGCATCCACCCCACGGAACACTCCCAAAAAACAGTTTGTGCTGCCAACAAAATCAGCAAGGTCTTCGCGTGTTATCAAACCAAACAAACGGCTGCTGGAGGAAGATGACTTTGAAGATTATAGGCAGCTGAAGTTGCCACGCACAAAATCGTCAGGTATGCCCGATTTTACCTCTCTCAGTTCCGGGACAGCTGGTGATGCTAGAGGTGGTGTGGACGTTGACCTTGAAAAGGGGTCATTATTTGGAGGTTTGGATTCGTTAGTGCCCCCCCCTGTGCTTTCCACAGATCCAAAATCGGGACTCTTTGAAAAACCACTTGTCATGGAAGGGAAAAGAGAACGTAAACCCAGCTATATTATGTTACTTAAGCTCTCGGAACAGGAACAAAAGAGAACGTTAGAAAAGCGGATGAAGATTGAGGAAGCTAAACAAAAGCAACATGGTCGGATGTCCATGAGAGTTAACCAATCAGATCGTGAGAAACTGAAGCAGCTGGAGCGGTCAGCGAAGGCTGCTACTAGGAGTGGTCGGAGTATTCTTCAGAAGGCGAAATTACAGCTAAACAGGGCTGTGTTGAATAAATCAAAAGCTGCATTTGCTCAGGGTCTCAAACAGCAGTTAGAAGAAGAAGAAATAGGTAAATGAATGCAGGTTTAAAAATTTAGCCATTCATTTGAAAGGTTGTGTTACACTTTAAAGAACTAAATACATTCTAACTCAATATAATTTGTTTTTAAAATATAGTATTTTTAAAAACGTTTATTACAATACCAGCATGTGTTCTTGGGAATATTTTTAAGTTTGCTAAATAGTTCCATTTTTTTTACTTTTTTTTTCGTTTTTTACTCCCAGTAGCATCCCAGTCTTGCCTATGTTGTGGTGACAGCAGTAAACAGTTGATAACTGTTCAGGGACGAAAAGCATGTCGCAATTGTGCTCGCTTCTACTTCAAGGTGCTTGAGGGGAAAAGAAGTCTCAAATGTATTAATGGAACTGGTGAGTGCCTTGCTTGAACCAAACAGGATAGAAAAGAAGGATCAAAGTATTAAAGCACAATTTATCAAAATTGCCAAACATTGGAATCTGACTAAATGAAATATGAAATGTATGGTCCTTTTCTGTTTTATAGTCAAATTTATCACTGCCATAGTCAAATATTTTGAGTTGGCTAAGATTTACAGTTTCTAGCCTTAGACATTTCATCCAGAAGTGAACCCAGCAAAAATGCATTCTGTCACACAAATAAGACCAAATACATCTGCTCTTCTCAACCCCTCCTCTGTTCCTCCACTGCTTTAATGCATTTTGGGAATTATAACATATTTTTATTGTAGAGTGTAGAAAAAAGTGAGGAAAGTCGGAAAGTCGTGATCAGCTCTCATTCAGTTAATCATGGGTTTAAAAGACAATTCCCACTCACCAAGAGAAAAAAAAACATTCACTTGTATTTTATCTGTATCCTGATAAGAAAAGGTCCAAAGATTATACACTTAACAGTTTAATAAAAATGTTTTGTTTTATAATGTCCAGATGATTGTGATGTGTCCCGGGTGGACGGTCAGGTACAGTCCTCCTGCAGAGCTTGCCGCCTCCAGAAATTCACCCAAGGAACAAGAAAGGAGGTTAGTTAATGTAATGGTTACATCTTCAATTAACAGCTGAGATGAGAGTTCTTGTTCTCTATTGTGTTAAAATCACCTCCTTAAAGGAATAAGGTAGAAGTTGTCCAGATTTTTTTCTTTCTTTTCGTTTTGTTTTCTTTTGTACAGTATGGAAAATAATGAATTGGGAGCAAGATGGTAGTAAAATTAGAATGTTATTATGATTTTTTGTGTTAACTTGCAGGATGCTACTCTGAGAGCATTGGAGAAAAATTGCAGCAGCAGAAGTGAAGCCGCCACTGGGCTGGAGAAATGGTCGCAGGGCAACTCGGACCCAGTGTGTGTCATCTGTGGAGATCATGTCAAACTCTCTCTGTCTACGACTGATAATATCTACCGCTGTTCATCTTGCCGCTTCTTCTACTACAACAGAAGCAGCAAAGGAATAGATCCAAGTCACCGGAAGTGTCTACAGCAAGGTAAGTTAAAATACCTGGGCCCCGTAACTTGAAAGCATCGTGTATTGCAAATAGCAATATCACATGGAGGCTACAGTGTATTATATGGGGTGAGTATGGGCAAGTTATGGATTCGAGACTCTTGCACTCGATTGCAATGCTTGATGGTTTCAAGTTACGAGCCCAGTACAGATTGTCAATTTCGTAGAATTTTAATTCAGTGTCACTTATTTTCCTTAAGATATATAACTGGGGTCATTTTACAAGTATGTAAATAACTTTCTGCCAAATAGCTGGTAATTTGAGTGAATTCTTAATGTTGAACTTAAGCATAGATTGGTTTAAGAAAAGATGGTAAAGTGTATTACGCTTTCCTTTGAAAATTAGAAGTTTCAGCACTTGAATGACATATTTATGTGAGAAGAATGAACTCAGGACAGTTGTGATTTTCTGATTAATTACCTTTTTTTGTTTGTTTCACTTATGATTTATGTATAGGTAATTTGTGTAAAGACAAAAAGAATATTTTCTTCCTTTAATTGTAATTTAAAAGTGATGTCAGATACTGAAGGTATATACTTTGACTCCCCCCCACCCCCACCCCCCACCCCCCTCCCCGATGTAATGTTACACAGAATGTTCATACCAAGTGCAAACTGTCACTTTCAGAAAAAGAATCTTGTTTTGAATAAGTTTCTTTGGTATTGTGCTTCCAGGCGACTGTGAAATACTGAGGAATAATGGAGAATGGGTGACCAAGAGATGCATTCCATGTCGTCTGAACAAGTGTATCGAGTGGTTTGGTGGGATAGGAAGGCGGAAATCTGGATTCAAAGTAATGATCGTCTCTGTTAGAATTTGCTCCATTTTAAAGATAAAGTCTATAATATATTAATATATTAATATGTGATAACATTAGCACCTTGGGTATAGATTTCACGGGGGTGCTAGTCATCTTAGCTATTATGAGGTATTTAGCAAAACATTCAATGTTATATATTAAGGTAATGTTACAATTAATGTTTAAAACAATAAATGTAAAAGATCATTAAATTTTACAAAAAGTTTTAAGATGTGATGTCGATGATTTACTGATTTTGATAAAATTAGATATATTTGTCTAAAGGTGAGGGTGTGGGTTTGAGCTGATTGATATTTTATCTGACTTGAGTTATCTCTTAGACTGATCTCTGTCATTTCAGTCCCCGCAGCCTACCAGTGAACATGTTCTGGATGGAAATGGAGAAGAGATGCCAAGCTTTGCCAGTCTGGCTGCTGAGGCTGTTGGTAAAGAAGGTACAATATATGTCTTCACATCTTTTCCATCTTGTTTAACATAAGAATGGATTAAAGAAATAAGTTGACAAACAATATAAAGTTGATTGAAATTTGGCCACCTGAGGGCTGTTTTTACTAATGACAAACACTGGGGAGATTTATTACGAAATTTACTCTAATTGAGCATGAAATAAATATGTTAATCTGCCATGATTGATAAGAGTACTGAAATATAAACTTGTCCACAGTATAATGGGAATCTGATTCATATGAAGGGGTTTGTGGATATTTCATGCGGAAATCTGTGTGATTAATTTCTGTTTTTAATAATTTTGCAGATATTTAAGGCATATTTGAATTATTCTCAACTTGTCAGTTAAATATAATTGCAGGCCACATGTTCAATCCAAATATAAACATTGACATTATATTCTAGATAAATCCCTTTTTCATTTAGGCCAATCCATATTAGGTGAAGGACAATCGGTCATCAGTCCCTCCAGAAGGCTGGATTTCGGAGACACAGAAGTGGAGGTTGCTGAGCCAATGGCAGAGTCAGCAGATGGCGCTGAGACAACTCCCATGGTAAAAGGAGGCCCCAGGTAAACTGAAAATTACAAACTCAAAGTCTTGAGTCATCTAACCTAGCAGTTTCTGATATCATACCATTTGATGATAACATTTGTCTATTTTTACACTAGATCACCATTAGTTTAATTAGTTTTTATAAGCTACAGCAGGTACTAAAGTATTGTGACAGATATTTTTCCTGTTGTCCTTGAACAGCGATGAACCGTGTTGTTCTTAAATGTGAAAAAATTCCTTAGGCATTGATAATTCACATGTTCCTTAAACGGTGATAATTTTTGATCATCTCCAACTAGTTTAAACCATGTCCTGCATGATGATCCGTGGTTATCCTTAGGCAATAATGATCTATTGTGTCCTAAGTGATGTTTCATATTGTCCTAAATTTCCATCTAGGATTAAGCATGTGTGCAGAAAGGCAGCAGTGGCTCTGGGCACACCAGCCAAGTTCCCACTAACCCCTGAACTCCGCCTCAGTGCTCTTCCCAACCTGGAGAAGGCACAGATACTGAAGGATGAGGAGAAAGCCAGGGCAGGTGAGTGAGATTGTGCTGGTTGAGACACAGTGATTGCGTTGGTTGAGATAAATTTAGATTGTGTTGGTTGAGACCATTGTGAGAGGAAGAGATTTGCCAAGATAAATATTTTACCAATATCATATCAGTAAATGGCTGAGAATTAATATATGCCTCATTTGATGTGATTAACTTTGAAAATGTTAATTATGTATCATTATATATGACTTTTTAAACCAAGAATTGTAACAAAATTTTTCAGGAGACAGCTCTGACTCTGATCTTCCAATGGACGAAATCATATCCAGGTCAGAGGACAAGAAGCATGATGTTGTCCATGTAAAGAAGACCACCCCTGTAAAGTCCTCCCCTCGAAAGAGTCCCTTGGAGAGACGGCAACCTGTGGTGAAAATACCAGGCAGGCGCATGATGCGGTGTAAGAAATGTCCTGGGTGTCTTACCAAAGATTGCGGCGCATGCGTGGCATGCAGGTTAGTATTTTTATGATGCTGGCTTGAAAAATAATGTTTTTGTGTTTCTTAAACTTACACTTCATAGAAATACTTTGTTTTATTTTGCCTTTGTATTTATAGGAAATGGTTTATGCATATTTGAAAGTCAGTTGGAAAGTTAATTGATACTACGGAATTGATAAAACAATTATTTGAAATAAGTTATTTATGAAACCTGTTGATCCTTTATTGGTATGGGACTTTTATTTTCTAAATTATCTTTTAAGGGACATGCCAAAGTTTGGAGGAAAGGGTCTAGGAAAGAAGGCTTGTGCGTAAGTATGCTAGTGTTAATGTAAAGGTGTAACAGAAAAATGATCACTGATATTCACTTGTCTGTAGAATTACTTTCAGCTTCCAAAGCAATAATTATGAGCAATTTTAAGCATTATTATTCAACATCAGTTTTAGCATAGAGGTTATCAGTAAATATTTCTTTTTGCTTTACCAATTAAAACTTTTCTTTCAGCAAACGCAAATGTGCCAATCCTATTTACCCTTATCAGCGCCCAAAAGAGAAGTCCCCTAAAAGAAGTGCAGCAGCAGCTTCCTCAACTGTGCGAAACGCAGGGCACAACTCCGGCCATAACTCAGACACGGACAGTGTCGTGTCAACTGGAAGCAAAGCTAGCGTTTCGGAACAACTGATGGCCAGGTTTTCAGCCAAAGAGGTCTTGACCCCTCCAACTGATGTGGCAGAGAGGAGGAATAAGAAGGCAATGGATGGGAAGACTGGTGATGTACCAGTTCCAGCAGTGTTACAGCAGAAGAGAACTGGCAGGATGATTGATAAGGTGAGACTTGAAACTGACTAAGGAGGTCTAGAAACTGATTGAAAAGGTTGGAATTGAAACTGACTAAGGAGGTCTAGAAACTGATTGAAAAGGTTGGACTTGAAACTGACTAAGGAGGTCTAGTAACTGACATGATACACTGAAAGATATATATAGAAGATATGCATTTGAAATTCAGCTTTAAAACAAAATAATTACAAATTAAAACCACTCTAGCATATACAGCTTAGCCATATACTAAACAAGTTATCATTTTGCCTAAATGTATCCGGCTAAAATTGTACCAATTTTTACCGGATTTATTAATTTGTTTTAATTGGGAAATGTGAATTTATTGAATTGATGGATGAAAGGGGATTATGTACAGAAATGTACTTTTGATCCTGTTGAGCCAATACTGTTACTTTTAGACCTCAAAATTTGTCTTGGAGAAGCATCAGCCAGTAAAAATTAATACGCCCTTTTGGTAAATAAGATTGTTGGGCCATTATGATAGTTATCTTAACGCTTCAGACTCAGCGCGACCTTCTGTCTGCAAAGACCGCCATTATGCCAGCCCTTCCCACAGCCAGACAGAGGCAGTGGTCAATCAGTGGGCAGAGCAAGCACAGAATCATGGCAGATTTCATTGTAAGTTGGTTTTATATAAATTTTAATTTTAAAAGTTTGTGTGGCATCATAAATCATCAAATAGAACTGAAAAAAAAAAAAACATTGCAAAATGTTGCAAACTTTGGGGTTTTACAAATCTTTGTTTTTCAAAAATCTCCTTGAAATTTGATTAAAACAGTTATATATGAAATTATTTCATCATTAAATTATTTGAATGCCAACTCTCATCCATTGTGTGAAATTTCAGGAGAATTATGACATAGATATTGCATGGGAGCGAGGTCTGTCACTAATTGCAGCAACACCATTTTGTGTGAGGCTGGTCTGCTTCCTCTGTGGCAGTGCTGGACAGCATGATGTGAGTTAACATTTACTAAAATAAATATTTTGATATTAATTACTTTAAAGACATTTTATGCTAAGCTGTATGGAGCTCAAAGGAGAGAAAAGAGTCATACAGATTAAAAAGTTATTCTGGAAAATGAGTTTTACGTCACATTTGTAGAATATGAATTGTATAAAACTTACTCATTGACGCTGTGTTGTCTGTCTGCCAAGTCCAACTTACGGACTGCATGTTTAAGATAGATATTTGTTTTCAGCAAATTTACTGTGGTATTTGTTGTAAGCTTTGTCACATATTTTATTTTCAATTGAACCAGTGTAGTTTTGATAGAAACCATTCCATATTTTATACTTTCAGTTAATTTACTGCAATATTTGCTGTGAGCCATTCCATCTATTTTGTCTGGAGGAACATGAGAAACCAAGCAAAGATGAACAAGAAAACTGGTTATGTAGACGATGTCAGTTCTGCAATGTGTGTGGTAGAAGGAACAATGTAAGTCGGAGCATTTTGATTTCATTTTGTAGAGTTTATAATCTCTTAATTTGAAATTACAGGGGTAGAAACCCATTCAGTCTGTGGCATATTTAAATTGTTACAGGTTCATGTCACTTGCTGTCACAGGCTGTATTGGTACAACAAAGAGAGTCTGCTTACTTTCAGAAGCTCATTATTGAATGCTCAATCTAGAAAACTTAATAATGCCCTGTTTATAGTCAAATTGATTTTAAAAAATGATTATTTCCAGCTTTTGCAATGTGACAAGTGCAACAATACCTATCACCCCGAGTGTCTGGGTCCTAACTACCCCACCAAACCATCTAGGAACAAAAAGATATGGGTGAGTTCAGCACAGTTTACATGGTTGTCTTATGAACTCTTTTCTTCTCTCTTTAAATCAAAAAGGACACCCCAATTTCTTTAATTCCAGGAAATAATGTTATCACCAGGCACAGCATAAACTTACTAAATCTTGTACTTGGTATTCTGCTGAATCACCCTTAGTTTTAGAGTTTATTGGACACTAACTTCCTCTAGCAGTAGAGAATTTACCTATAATAGAGGCCAAGTTTCTAATTATTTCAAAGCCAGCCTAAAGAGTGTTGGAAGACAAGTTCCAAGTAGCTTGCCTTTTTTTCTCCCTTTCATATGGCAAAATAAAACTATATTTCAGGTGTGTACAAAGTGTGTGAAGTGTCGTAGTTGTGGGGCCACATCGCCAGGAACAACAACAGGTGCTATGTGGACGCACGACTTCCAACTCTGCTACGAATGTGGGAAGCTAATGGACAAAGGTTAGTATCTGGGTTTACTCTGGGTAGGAACATCTCCTGGCCAAATGGCTGGAGGATTTCAGTCAAATCGAAAGTTTGCTCTAAATTGGTGATAAATTTGGTTTTAAAAAAAGTGGAGCCATTTTAGTTTTCTCCAAGTAAGTCATCAGTCCATATAGATTATGTTTAGCATTGTTAATTAATTGCATTGCCTTTAAATTTATGTTTGGTGTCTTATCATGTAACCAGGTAATTACTGTCCTGTGTGTCACAAGTGTTACTCGGACGACGACTGGGAGTCCAAGATGGTGCAGTGTTCAGGGTGCGAGGCCTGGGTCCATGCTAAGTGCGAGAACATGACAGGTAGGTAGTGGTCAAGTGGTCGAGGGACCATGGGTCAAGCAGTGAAACTTTGAGGCCAAGTTTGCATGGCTATCAGTCAGGAATTAAGGCCACCAGCCATGAGGGCCACAAGCTGCCATTTCACAAAGTTTTAACTGCTTGTTTTTTAGAAAATTTCTCGGGGTTAAACACATATCAAGCTTAAGAACATCTGTAGTGTTTCAGAATTAATTTTCTTTTCAATATTTCTCTTAAATATTAAAACTTCGTTTTTTTAATGATTTCAGATGAGGTGTACCAGCTAGTCTCCTATCTCCCTGATGACGTGCCCTTCACGTGTCAGATCTGCACCAAGAGCCGTCCAGCCCAGTGGGAGCAGGCGGTCATGGCAGAGAGAATGACCGGGTTCCAGATGGTCATTCAGGCCATTACCCAGTCCAAGAGTGCCCAGCATCTCATGAATTTTAAACATGTAAGTGCATTTAATGGATTGAAAAATTACTTGATGAGGGCAGTTTTGACTTATTTATAATAATAAAGCTGTTTTTGTGTTTTTGATTCCAGTCAATAATGAAGAGTGCTGAATGTGGATAAATTTTTAAGAAAACAGACAATTTTTAAGCCCATTAGTACAGGTACAAAACTTAAAGTATGATTAAAATCATGTTGAATTATTTTTTCAGAGTCTAGAAGAGATGAGTTTATCTGTAACAGCAGGTACCAGTGAAGAATACAAAAATATTTTCGAAGAAGAACCAGTTGTTCTAGAACACACTACCAGATTGGGGACCAAATTTGGGTCGAAGAAAGGTGAAGGTCATGAAGAAGAACAAAAAGGTGAAGGTAAGGAAGAAAAGAAGACGCCAATCATTCACAGTGAAGCACCAGACAATACGCAAGCCCAGGACATGTCTTGTGATGAAGAAATCATTGTTTATGAAGATCAAAAGCAGAGTAGAGTAACAAGATCTGGCGTCAAGGGCAGAAAAGCTGATCAGGAAAGAGATGTTGATATGGCAGCACCTGGTTGTCATGACACAAAATCAACAGACAAATTTATTGATAAACATGTTAGTCATGTTGATTTGGAACATGATGAACGAGGTGGTATGGGTTCAGATACTAAGGATGAGGAA
This sequence comes from Lingula anatina, assembly GCF_051362555.1. Lineage (NCBI taxonomy): Eukaryota > Metazoa > Brachiopoda > Lingulata > Lingulida > Lingulidae > Lingula > Lingula anatina. The sequence continues at coordinate 17,889,613 of NC_141773.1, read as the reverse complement.
CATGAAAAGACATCTGTTGGTCGTGTGACTAGATCAGGGGTTAAAATTGTGGCAGAGAAAAGGACAGCAGAGAAAGCTTTGCCAAAATCTGACGAAAGGACAGGTAGAAGTGTTGTTCAAACAGGAGACAAAAATGTTCAGAGCTCTGTGAATCAAAGTGATGAGGATGTGGACAAGGCATCCAACCAAGAAGATTCTCTACAGGGGGTTGATGGAGGTGAAAATAAGAGAGACAAATCACTACCAGTAGAGGACAGCAGTGTTCAGTTTTCTACCAAAGACAATCTGGAAGAAGGACAACATACTTCTTTCACATCTAACTCAGGGATGGAAGATGCCAGTGAAGATGGCAAGATTTCAAGTCAAGGGATTTCCTTTGAAAATAAAAGTGATGAAACCACAGATATGTCTAAATTGAGTTCAGTTTCCACTGGTACAGATGTGGAAATGGTGGAGCAGACAACAGAAGCTGACAGCACAATTAACCAATCAGAATTACGTTCAGCACATGAATCTCAGGATGAAAAAGAGGCCAGTTTTGGATTAAAAGCTGATGAAAGCACAAACTTGTTGGCACTTGTTCAGGCTTCATCACCTATATATAAAGGTGAGGAAAGCTCAGGCATTAGTGACCCTAAGTCCCATAGTTTGGAGAGTGACTCTTCCAGGAATGATAAAGGGGGTACTCAGACGATCCCTAGCTCAGGCCAGAGATTATCTTTGACAGATGTAACATCTGAAAGCTGCACAAGCATTAACAATGTTCAAAAAGCAACCAGTACAAGACAAACTATCTCCACATATGAAGACCAGTTCATCAGATTTGCCCTGGGAAGTTCTGAAGGATCAGCATTAGCCAAACCATTACCAGGTGGCAGCAGCAGTACAGGTAAAACAGACAACCAAGAGGAGCCGGGATGGCATGGCATATCACAGAATCAAACTAAAACCTGTGATGAAAGCATGGACACGACAACATCATTACAGCAAAAAGAGGATTACATAAGTATACAGACAAGGGACAAAGAGATGAGTGTTGATTCCCAAAACAAACAGACAGGAGACAAAACAAAGAGTATTGTATCACATGGTGAAGTGGCGGGTGGTCAAGAGGAACAGCAAGATGAAGACACCTGGCCAGAGGGCTGCCCACAAGACTTCCATCAAATTAAAACCAAACTGACTGAGAACCAATACAAGACACTGGTAAGAATCTGTATCAAATGATAGAGAAGATTTTAACTGAAAACTCAAAATTGTTAAGTAAAATGTTGATCCTGATCAGGATTAATTTTTGTGAACATTTTTTCAAACTTAAAGTGTTTGTTGACTGTGCCATATACGAATGCTAATATAAAGCAGCCTATTGGGGTTATAGAGATATAACCATGATAGAAAATATTATAATTTGGATGTACTGTTTTCCAGGAGGAGTTCAGTGATGACATCATCAGGATAATTCAGGCAGCCATAAAGAAACAAGACCTGTTACCTGGCTATGTGAGGAAAGCAAACAACACAGTTCGGTCCATATTTGTTAAGGTTAGGACAAAGACACAAAGACTTTACATGTGACTCGTATTTAAACACACTAAATTTTATGGCTTTACAATTATATAAGGTGTATATATTTCTGTTCTATGGGTAGGATTTTCCTGATGTTGAGGCAAAAGCTATTACAATTTTATTTTTAATCCTGTTCTTTTCCTCTACTTTCAATGTTTAATGTTAATGTCTGTAATATGCTATCTACTAAATTGTAATTATGCATTCAGACACTTTCACATTTACCCAGTTCACCCTGCTCCTAAAACATTCCACTTCTTTTCAGCAAATGGAGAAATGTTTTCCTTGGTTTAATGTGAACAAGTCTAATCTGTGGGGACACAGCAGCAATCTGCCAGCGTAAGTTTTATAATGAAAATGACAGCTGAAGAACAGATTTTTTATTATAAATACATGCTAATTCCACTTCTTGAGCTCTATTGATGTTTTTTAAAAATTTAAACCAACAGTGGACTGACAAGTGACATTTCAGTATTAAAGTAATAAAAGGAAAGTTGAAATTTCTTCTATCATGTTTTTACTCACAAGGACTTATAACACTTTGGTATTTGACTGATAAAAACATTGAATAGCTTTTGCAATATTTTCATTGTCCAATTCCAGAGGGATGCTGCCAGACGCGGTCATCCCCCCTACTGATGACCACACCTACGCCCAGTGGCTGGAGAGAGAGGAACACCCCATATCGCCCCAACCCTCTCCCTTCAAGAAGATGCTCAGGTCACCCACAAAGACTGTAGTGCCCGTTGGTAAGACTTCAGCAGTGTTAAGACTTGTGGCCAGTTTTACAATTATGGAACTACCGTATGCAAAAAGTAGTCTTAACTTTGAGACTGAAACTTTAATGAAGATAAATCTGAAGTCCTCTTCAGCATTGTTCACATTTTATACCAGAAAAATGGCTAATGTTACAACAAATAGTTACTTTGAGAGGGCTGCTACATATTTACTTTCAGTTGTTGTTGATTACAATTTTTGATCCCAAATTTCAGACTAATTTTGAAGAGGTATTTTTTCAAACCAACACCAGATTTTCCATAAATCATGTCTTTGGTCAGAATTGAAAGTAACTTAAGTGTTCTAAGTTTGATGATAAAAATATTTTAATTTTCAGCCTCCTTGACAGAGAACGCGGGTAACTTTGCCACCGTGATAACAGAAGTCGACCAGCCCCTGAAGGAGACCAGTGAATTTTTTGGGGAGGACAACAGAAAATGTTCCTTCTGTGGTCAGGTTGGAGATGACACACCAAATGTTAGTAGACTTATTTATTTATTAACTAAGCTAAAAGAGAAAAAAAATATGTGGGTAATATACCTTAAGCTGGCATCATGCAAAGTGAATGTAATCCACATATTTGTGATATTATTATACATAATTTAATATTTGTTTATCATTCTGTTGTTGAAAAGAAAGTATATGTAACAACTAAATATCAAGCACTTATAGTGTATAAAGATAACCACAAAATGCCGCCAACTTTAAACTTTGTTCTAATATTTGTTGCCTGTTCCCTGAGTCACTTTAGACTTCTGGGCATTTCCTGTGTAACTAACCAATATGACCGTCACAATTTTCATTTTCTCCAGGATGCAGGCAGACTCCTGTATGCTGGCCAGGACGACTGGACGCATGTCAACTGTGCCTTGTGGTCAGCTGAGGTGTTTGAGGAAGTGGACGGGTCACTCCAGAATGTCCACTCAGCAATGGCCAGGGGAAGGATGCTGGTATGTACTGTAATGGAGGGAGTCATTTTCCCCAAGGACTGTTATCAATGTCAGTTGCAGGAATATAATTAGGATATAATTTTCAAAAAGAAATTTTGAAAAAAAAAATGAATGCAGACAAGCTCATTGGTAAAAGGTAAAGAAATAGTTCACATTTTTCTTTGCCAGATTCAAAGACTTTTAGCACTTGGCTAAATTTTATTGTGCTGGCCTTAGCAGAGCATGTTCTTTATCCCAGGTAAACATGAGGGATAAGATTTTCCCTACTTTTGGTGTATTTTCAACTTTTTGGGAACCAAAAATATCATTGGCCTAGGTAGCCCCCTGGTCCCCATGCCATATTTTCTGACTTTTTCACTGAATGGCAGTCTCATCTGTGAAACATCGAATGTTTTTTTTTTGTTATCTGACTTGCAGAAGTGTGAGAGGTGTAAGCAGAGTGGTGCCACTGTTGGGTGCTGTACCAGGGGCTGTCCATCCAACTACCACTTCATCTGTGCCAAACAGGCCAACTGCATCTTCCAAGAGGACAAGAAAGTGTTCTGCTGGGAGCATAGGTTTCATTTGGATGGAGAGGTAAAGAAAAATGCTTGTTATTCAATAGCTTCAGTGTTATAACAACAGTTCAACAGTGACACATGATAAAACAACCAAATTTATGACTTCTTTTAAAATTCAATTTTGTAGCTGTCCTACAATTTCACAGATGATAAAATGATATGTATCTTTCAAGAAGAAAGTATTTCATCATAAATGCAGTGTGTCTCTTGTAATTAAATTTTATCAAGTGACACAATTGTTGATTATTCATTTATTATTATTAATTATTATTATTATTGTTTGTTTGTATACTCAGGTTGTGAAAAAGGACAAGTTTGCAGTGCTGAGAAGAGCATGTGTGGATATGGAGAGCATACGCTGGACCAAGAAGAACTGGGTCAATGGGTTACAACCGGATGTTTTGAACATTCTTGTTGGTAAGCTTGTGTATTGATGAGAATTTATATGTAGATTTAAAATAAATAGCAGATAAATTGCCATATAGCAAAAGAAATGTTATCTAACATTATTGAATCAGGTTGGGTAAAAGCTCCCTTGTGAACATGCATCTACTCTTCAGTTTATTATGAGACATGCTCAACCACATTGAGATGGAAAATGCAGTATGTTAAACTTGTTAACAAAACTGATTTCTCCTTAAGCTTCATTTTGGTTTTAACAAACATAAAGTTTGCACTTAGTGGTTATAAAAACCTTCAGGAGTTATCCCATGTTATCAAACTTGTATGTAATGATAATAAGCTTTACTGGATTTATATAATAACACCAAGCTATTGTTTGCTTGTTTTCCCTAGGCTCTATGACAGTTGAAAACCTTGGTAGATTATGTCCCATATCTGACCTTCATGATCTGTTGTTCCCTGTGGAATTCTGGTGAGTTAATCGATTTATTACCCATGTGAATTTTCAAAATACAAATGCAAAATGTCTTGTTTATCATCATGAAAATATGCACTACATTAAGGTTGTGGCTCTTTAGGTTATGAATTTTAAAGTTGTATTCCATATTTCATTTTTGTGAGTGAAACTCCAAAAGAATTGTATATAAAAATGGTTAAAAAAAATTATTTTATTCCAGCTGCACCAGAGTGTATTGGAGCACCAGAGATGCGCGACGCAGGTGTATTTACACATGCCGGATAATAGAGGTCCAACCTACGGAGGATAATGCCGCAGATATCATCATGCAAGATATGACCATTGTCCATGATGAGACTCATCCACAGTATGACGCTAAAGCCATGGAGTCATTAAGTCAGTTGAGCACATGCTCAATGAAACCTGTTCATGCTGATGCACCATCAGTTGTCAAAGAACAGCAGCCAAAGCCATTATTTGCCTCCGATACTCAACATTTGGAAGACAAAAGCAACGTGGAAAAGTCTGACAGGGAGCCTCGCGCCAAGAAGCTAAAACGAAGTGTCAGTTTGCCAGAGGGAGCCATGGGTAGTCCTCAGTGGGGGAACATTGCCAGTACTAGTCTTGGTCAATCTTGGCCAAAGGCACAGAAACCAACCACAGTTGATCTCTCTGTGCTGTCTCCCAAGACATTAAAGTTATTGAATCTTGACCCTGGAAAGGCAGTTCCAGTTGTCGCTTCTCCTCAACTGGAGGATCATAAGCTGGCCAACCTGAGGAAGTTCACCAAACGCCTTAACGTTGCAGCCAATAAAAACCTGAAAAGAAATGAGAAGCTTTGGGAGAAGCAAATTGCATCAGGGGAGAGTGACACTGATATATCAACTGAAACTCCTGGCTTGCCTGTTCGTGACTATAGAAAGGTGGATGACAAAGGTGTGGTTGAAATGGAAAGAACTGATGAATCTGATTTAGACCATCAATCAGACTTAAAACCTGTTGAGAAGACAGCAACATCAAGCAAGGTCACACAGGATAACAATGTCAAAGAATCACCTGTGGACACTTTAGAAGTTGAATTGCAGAGAGCAAATGACTCAGACAATTCAGTTGATATAATTAATAGGTCTGAAGCTTCAGTTGAAGATTTGTGTACAAAAGAAACGGATGTGTCTCAAACAGAATCTCTGCCACCCAAAAACCCGGCAGAATGTGACGACCTGGTTCCCATGGAAACGGACATGGATGAAGCTGTTCCACTCTCCAGTTTAGAAGAAGAAGACACCATTGCTATAGAAGTTGAAAGCAATAGGGGTACCATAATCATATACCGTGATGAAACTGAAGAAAAGAACACTGAAAACGACAAGGAAGCTACTGTGATTGTTCTTGATGAAAAAGGAGAAGTGGTGGAAGTCACTAAGCAGTCAGTTAGTTTAGATGATGACCTGGATGCAAACCAACAGACACTAGAAGAATCCTCCAACAAAGAGGAGTCTTCAAATGTCAAGGATGCCCCACAAGTAAATGCTGCTATTTGTTCAGTAGAACAACACCATAATACTGACCTCTCTGCTACAGCTTGCTCAACTCAGAGTGAAATCAAAGATGGATTATTGGATGAAACAGAAGTCCCCACAAAGCAGGCAACTGAGACAATTCAAGTTGAGGATGGTATTCAAGAGCAGCAGCTTTATGGTAATGATGGACAGAATGTAAGAGTGGCAGAAAAGGCAAATGATAGTTGTAGTCAGTTTCAGGTGGAAGAGAAAGCAAACAATGAAACAGTTCTTACAGAAGAAAACAAAGATCAAGAAATCAGCAATTCCTCTGATTCATGTTTAGTCACAGCTAGAAATAATAAAGAAAAGGATTGTGATGCTGAAGATGATGACATCATTTGTGAAAAAGTTGTCCCTCCTCCAACTGCTTGTTTTCCAGTATCAGGAACAAACTTGCTACAAAGTGGTGTCCAGATGGAGCCATTTCAGCCACCTTTTACGACACAGTTGATGGTTTCTAGATCTTCACAGCCAGAGGTCATCCCACAGCCAATTCCATCACTTAAATCCCCTGTCCCAGATCAGTTTAGTAATCAGCTTACCCACCAGTCTGATGAAAAATCAATCAGAGAATTACTGGTGCCAACAGTGGTGTCTGAGGCAATGGAGCAGACTTCAGAAGATGACTATCTCAAGAGTTTTAAAAGTGCTGGAAAATCTAATAAGGCCCAGCATGACATCAAGCAAAATAAGACCAAGAGTTCTGTACCCAAAAGTCCCTCTGGAAGTAAGCCATTTGATAAACAACAGGCAATTAGTCCTAGTAGAGGGGGAGCAGCAAGGAAAAACAGCTTTTCTCAAAGTTTTGATTGTCCATACTCTTCTTCTTCCAGTAGCTCCCTCTCCAGGCAAGATAGTGGAGAGTCAGTGCGGGAGATATTGCGTAACAGTATTATTGGAAGACAAAATTCCCAGCCAAACTCACCAGCACGCTCTGATTCTTCTCTTAAAGCATCACCAAAGTCCTCACCATTGGGGGCCAAAGCAAGTCGTGAAAACGATCCCAAGCAGATGAATGCCAAAAAGAAAATCAGTCTAGACCAAAGAAAATCACCAGTGACCAGTTGTCCAGGCAGTGCCAGTGAAATGCTGTCAACCATTGCTGCCTTACACCATTCAACCAGTGTGATGACCCAGGCACACACAGCACCCTTGGAACAAACTCAAAGCTTAATGAATCAGCCACCTGCTTCTATGGTCCAGCACATTCCAGTGAATTCTGTCCACACACCACTTGATGTAATGCAGTCTCAGATGCCTTTAATGCAGACAGCCATGCCTGTTGTAAGGCAGCCCCCATTACCTGTTCTCCAGCCATCCCCACTGCCTTTAATACAGCAGCCACGTGCGTCAGCCCATATGGGTCTACCTCAAGCACCCGTCACTGGCTCTATAGGTCTGCCTTCACTGACCCCACCAGGTCTTCTCCCCATGCCAGTTTTGATGCCAGCAATGCCATGCCCAGTCATGGTTCCACCTGCAGGTGCTTTCCCGGCCATGTCAAATGCCTTACCTCCACCTGTGGTCACTGGCATACTGGCTCCCATTGTGAGAGGTGCCCAGACTGGTAGTACCACTGCTGGAGGAAACATGCCCCCTGTGGTAGATTTGACAGAAGACATGGAACCTGCACAGCAGGAGTCAACTTGTGATCAAAAACCAATAGTAACACTTCCTGAGCAAGGTGCCTTGTTGTCCAGTGGAAATCAGAATTTAAACAGAAATGATGAAAAAATGGATGATAAACCAGCAATTTATTCTTCTCAACCTACAATGAGCAGAGAGAATAGTAAAGCAAAGGCAGCCCCTGATGAATCTGTGGACCGTGTGGTAGAAGATGTGAAATCAGTAATGGTTGAGTTGCTTGATAAAGTAGTAGCTACAGTAGACAGATGTATGCCCTCTGAGCCTAATCAGCTGAGTAACAGCGACACATTTAAAAGCACTCCCGTCATTGATAATAGTACAGCACGTAACCCTCAACTTGGTACGCCTGAGTCAGTATCCCAGAAAGATGAATATATACACACTGACGTGAGCATTAAAGGACAAGACTTTTTAAGAGAAGAAAAAATCAAAAAGAGCATTTCAGATAATTCAAACAAAATACCTATTATTAACAAAGGGGTACTTATTGGATACAAAGTACCATTAAAGAGCATGCACACAAAGGTCCCTTCTGAAGCTGAAAGGAAGCTGAAGGAAGCTGAAATAATTACTCAAGCAAAAGATGGATATTCAAGTGAAGATCAGCACACAGATGGTCAAGTCCTGAGCGATGACTCTCTTGGCAGTCCCAGAAGTCCTCTTAGTCCCAGCAGCGGGAGAAGAAGCAAGAAGGGTCAAAATTTGGTCGGATTGAAGTCTTACCCACTTAGAAGGACTGCTGGCAGATTGGCAGAACATGCCATGTCTAGGGACAAATTGGCAAAGATATGTCGTGAAAGTGAACAAAAGAAATTAGATGAGAAGAAAGCACTTCTTGATGAGAGTGCCAAGGGTAAATTTTCATCCGAAGAGACCTTAGCAGTCATTCATTCTGACAAAAATAAAGATGGGCTATACAGTGGCTATGAAAAAACGGCACAATCTGGAGATGATGAGACTTTTGGCAAGGACAGTAATGATACATATCCACAAGCAAAAGTCATTTTGGAGAAACTGAACAAATCCCATGTGCGGAGACTATCCCAGGAAGGAATCGAATTTAATGAAGAATTACCTCTTCATGATAAAATAGCTCTTCAGATAAAGCTAAAAAGTTTGGAGCACATTGAAGAAGATGGAGGTCCCTACCGCTGCTCCAATTGCAAAAGAATGTACAGAACTAAGGAAAGCTTTGGACGTCATGAAAAGGATTGTACGGATGTAGTCAGTTCTAGCACTGATGAGAGTGACAATGATGATGTTGATATGCCTGATCATATTAAAGTCTCTTCAGTTGAAGCATTGCCATTAGTGAAAAAGCGTGGACGAGGACGTCCAAGAAAAGCACATGTTGAGGAGAAGATTCAGGTAGACCCCTCTGAATTGCATAATGAAAAAGATGATGATGATGAACACCAAGAAGTCAAGAAATTACATAGGAGGCCAGGTAGGCCAAGGAAATCTATCCCACTGGACTTGAATACAAACAAAGATGAAGAAGATAAAGAAGAGCAGTCCACAGAGGAAACACCAAAAAGACGAGGAAGACCTCCCAAACTAAAGCAAATCACAGAAATCGCTTCCAAATCAACTCCGTCACAACTACCTGTCCCACTTACTCAAAAAGTATTGAACAACCCTCCCAAGAAGAAAAGAGGAAGGCCACGAATTAAACCTCTACCAGAAGAGACAAAAGAGGATTCTTATTCTGAAAGCAGTGATGAAGGTTTATCTGAGGTTTGTGGATCTGATGATGGGCAAGGGAGGATGCTTCGCAGAAGGAGAAGAAGCCTGAATCTTGAGCATGACAACACACCCAGCATGGAAGAAAACAAAGATTTAGATCATAAAGTAGCGGGCAGTCCAGAGTCTGAAAAGAAGACTTCTGACTCTCAAGAAGGTAATCCAGTTAAGAAAAGAGGAAGACCAAGAAAGTATCCTTTGCCAGATTCTTTGTCAGATGATGAAAATGAATCTGCTCGAGAAAATGTGCACAAAACACCACAAAATTTAGAAGCTGACCAACCTTCAGATGGGTCTCTGCAACAGAGTGTGAAGAGAGGCCGAGGTCGACCAAGAAAATACCTTGAGCAAGATATATTAGCAAAAGAAGGTGATGATGAATCTGATCTAGTTTCAGAGAGCACATCACTTTCACAGAGAAAGAAGGATGTATCACCTTCAAAACGAGCTGTTGGGCGGCCAAGGAAGTATCCTTTGCAAGAGAGAATTCATGCTTTTAAGAGTGACGGGTCTGATGGCAGTGAGGCTGATTGCAGCTCTCAACAACTAAGGAAAAACTTGAAAGATCTAGGCAGTAAGGACCAGAACAGTGAAATTGATTTTGGTGAGGATGATTCTGGGTCACCCACAAGGAGAAGCAAGGGCAGAGCATGCAAGTTTTCATATGGCAGCATGGGGAAGTACACCAAAGCCAAAGAGCAAACCAAAGAAAGGAAACCAAAAGGACTAGATGTGTCACTTTCCAAACAAAATCCAGATGATGTAAAAACTGTAGGCTCAAAATACCCACTCCGTGGAGCAAGGGAAAACTCCATAAAAATGGTTCCAAATCAGAAGGTGATGAAAGCGGTAAAACATTTGAATGATGCACTTAGTGGTGATGAAAGTGATAATGACATGGCATCCATTGAGATTGATAGCGACTCTGGTCAAGATTCGGATGGGTCAGTTCAATTAAAATTCAATCCAAAAAGATTAACAAGGACTTATGAAGGAAAGGGTTCTAAGAGAATTGAAAGTTTTGGGGAAATTTCAGCACAAAGGCATACTGAGGATACAGACACAAGTTTTGGAGATGACAATACTGAAAGAGGCAGTCTGACTGTAGGGAAGGGGATGAAGGAGGAAGAATGGCTCTCGGTCATAAATTCTTCCAAAGAAATCTCCAAAATTAAGGTGCCACAACAGCAGAGTGATCTTCAAGAGACTACAGCTGAAGATGTCTCAGTTTCTCTCTCTCAACCAAAAAACAAGGACAGTGCTTTGACTTTTAGAGGTTTTGAAAAAGATGTACCTTTCAAAAATCCAAATTCTAACCAAGGAAAAAAGGTGGAAACAAAGAAGAGGTCCCATTCCAGTAGTGATGACATTGAGGTGAAGCGAGGCGAGTCTAGTTCAGAGAGTGATGTACCTCTAGAGTCGGAATCGATTATTGCCTCAAATATTCAAACATCTACCGTCTCTGCAGTGAACACTTTAGCATCAGACATACAATGCAGTATTAGTGGGGTAGCTTCTAACCCTGTTTCTACTTCAATTACAACAGCCAATACATTGATGAAGACATCAGGAGGGACACAACAGCTAACTTATGCTGCAGATATCTCAACAGTTGAGGATGGAAGTGATGTCCAGAAATCTACCCAAAGCTCTCCAGAGAAAGACAATGATCCAAAAGTGCTTGCTTTATTTGATCCAGAATTTGGGACTCTTAAGGACAGTGCTTCTCCTGATGCTGAAATTCTGAGGGAACCAGCCATGAGACCAAGAGTGGAGAAACAATCTGAGCATGAATTAAAGCAAGATGCCCCAAAGTCAAAGCAGCCAACAGGCGAATTGAAACAAATTAAATCTAATGAGTTTGTCTTTCAGCTTATTCCTCCCAGCAAACTTGGTTCTGGAGACTCTGCCCCACTGTTGAAGCTAATTAAAAATCCCATACCGCAAGCTATCCCTAGAAAAGAGAAGCAAATGCCACAAAAACAGAACAACCCAGGGACCCATAAAATTCAGAACATATCATCTGGGAACTCCCAGAGCCTAACAGGCAAACAAGGTCCTCATATTAAAGTTATTCAGGGTTCTCATTTGTCAGGAGACATTCCTAGAGTGCCCAACTCTTCGATAAACAGCCAGTTACCAGCCTCGTTACAGAATTTGGTGGCACAAGTCCAGCCTAAGCAAACTGCAGGAACACTCCCCAGTAACCAGTCCGGGTTGCCTTCCAGTCGGTCAATTTCGATGCATCCACAAGCAAGGCCACCTGCTCCTAGTACCATACAGACCCCATCTGCCTCATCGCAACTTAAAATGCTAATCAACAAAGCATCCAATTTTGCATCCCCACAGAATGAACTGCTCATCACAAACTCTTTAGGAAATACAATGCTTGCTCAGAAGAGCAACCTGGAAACCCCAGTGCTCACTCAGGACATGACAGACATGATGAAAAGTGGACAGCTCCATTACGTTGGCTCTCTCTGTGTTGAAGGAGAAGGAGATGCGACAGGTGCTTTGGAAGTAGCCCCAGGTATTTTAAAGGGGGTCGTGAATAAAACCCAGCGACCTAAGATGATTGTCAAGAGGGTCATCATGCCGTCTGGGATGTCCACTTCCAGTGCTATTTCGTCCATCCCAATGCAAACCAGTTCTAGTGTGTCGGCCATTTCTTCTCTTTCCCAGGTTCCGGTTACTTCTAATTCCAATCCTTTGTTGTCCATATCCTCGGGAATGATTACACCAACTGTTCAGAGTGTTTCCGGAGGATTGTTGTCTGGAAGGAAGAATACCCACACAATTCCTATGCATGCAGGGGAGATAAGGAGAAGAATCATCAAGATGAAGTCTCCACAGGACAAGTCGGTGTCTGTGGTTTACCGGAATCAACTGGCGCCCCCTTCACAAGTTATATTGCCACACCAGTCAGGGCTTATGTCTCAAATAGATTCGCAGATGGTGAAGTCCTTGCCTAGCACGGATCTTTCACAGCAGCCTGCATTTAATGCTCAAGGTCAAGGCCTAGGTCATGGTTTAGGTCAAGGTCAAAGTTTAGGTCATCAGGTTCAAGGGGTCAGCAGCATACAAGTGAACCAACCGTTTTCTTCAGGTTCCCAAGTATTTTCAGTGGGACAATACAGTTTGTTATCAACACCAGCAGGGTATACTTTGTCATCTACCCCAAGCCCTTCTCAACATGCAACCAGTTACCACCAAGGCATTCAGACGTTTGGCAGTTTGCCCCTGCCTACAAGACCAGTGCCTAGTGTAGGGACCACACATGCTGGATCACAATTGGTAAGTACATGATATGAGTTTCTATTTAAAATTTGTGCATTAATGGTCAAAAAGCAATGTTTTTGATAAACTAAAACTGGCTGGTGACAGATCCACAAAGAAAAGACATCATTGTTAGCATAATAAGGTCATTATGATTACTCTTTGAATGTAGAAATGTAAGATTATTAGAGTGATTAAGTTAGTAGACTGTACTTTTAGTACAGAAATCTGGGTGAAATTGGGATTTGTTTTAATGTAATATCTTTCTTTTTGCAGCACGCTACTGAACATGGCTATGGTCGTCGTACTCCTAGCATCTTGTCCAGGAAAAGACTGTCTAATATGCCTATTGCAGGCCAGCAAGACCCCTCAAAGAAAAGGATGATTGTTGCAAATGATGGCGCCAGCAACAATGTGTTCTCCACCAAAGGTCAAGGGCAGATTCCAAAATTTTTAGCTGATTATGTCGGAGAGACCGTTAGAATTCAGACGCCTATGGGGATTCAGGAAATCTATGTCAAAAATGTACAACCAAAGAAAATCTCAGCATCTGACAGCCCTTCTGCTAAGTCACCCATATTAGCCCAGTTGGTGAACCAAACAGAAAAAAGTATAGGGATAAGCATGACTTATTTCAACAAGCCAAAACCTGTGACAAAGCCTACTGAAGGAGAATCTGCTCTACCTAAACCACAGAAGCTCAGCAAGCCTTCCAGTCCTAAGACCAACAGGTTAGCAGGTCAGCCAAGGTCACCTCGTAAGGGAACCAAAAAGAGGCCAAGGAAGGAAAACTTAAAGAAGTCATTGCTTCAAGATGGTGGTAAGTTTTTTTTTTTTTTTTTTTTTTTTTTTTACTGTATTTAAATGTTTATTTTATTGTCAAATGTGTAATGCAAATTTTTTATATTTTTCATTTCTTTAAAAATATATTATATGCTAAGCGGTTTGTTGTAAGATGAAAATAGCACCTTGTGTCCATTTTGAAGAAAGTCTGTCTTAAATGAGAAAATGAATTTACTCCCTACTTCATGATGCAGAGAGAGGAATCTGTTTTAGAGAGTAAAAATAAGATTCAGCTGGCAAGAAACATCCAAAAGTTTATCTGTGGTGCCATTATTGACAGATGCTATTTTCCCCAAAATTTCAGGTGCCATTGCAGGCCATCCTATCCTTCACCCTCATCACCAACCAATAACAGTCCCCACGCCAGAGAATGAGGAAGAGGTGTCAGACTCTCCAATCCTCACTCTTCTAGAACACGAGGAGAAGATGAGACGGGAGGCCATGCAGGCAAAAAGGAACTCCCCATACTTCATGTTTGAAATCACCAGTGATGATGGATTTAAGGTGCAGGCACCTACATGGGAAGGTGAGGATTGGGTTTAAACAATGAAAACCAAAGCTGAAGAAAGAATGCTCGACAGAGTAACTCCTATTCCCACAATTTGTGTCAGATTTGATCCTTTTAGTACATATACACCATGTCAGGTGGCTGTTGTTACATCAGACATTAACATTTGCAATATAATTCTGCATAGCAGGAAACTCAGATGCACCTTTCTACACCAGTTTTTGTTCGCAAACACTCAACTCCTTTCAGAAATTGAACTGATGTATGTGGTCACCATATGATGTGGTTTAAATATGTCATTTCAGAGGCATGGAAAGCTGTAGTTGATAAGGTACAGGATGCCAGAACACAAGCCAGGATGAAGCAGCTGTCATATGCAGGTCAGTAAGGCATTGTGTCAGGTGTGATTGTGTTGGGTGTGATTGTAGTGAATATTATGTAGTTCTTTTTATTTGTTTTTATTTCTTCGTTGCTTCCTTGATTGATTGATTTTTAGTTTTACTGTGCTATACCATGTGATAAAGTCTTGAGTTTCTTAGTCAACTGTATAATAAAGGAAAAAAAATTACATTTATCAATGTTTTTATGTGTTATGAAGGGCATTTGGATAAGGTGTAAAGTTTCTCATACATCTACCTGTGGATAAAGTAATGCACAGTAGGTAAAGCATAATTGTTTTTTATAGGTATTTGTAAATAAAGTATTATTTTTTGTGGGTGAAGTTCTATGGTTCTTACACAGCTACATATTTTTTTCAGGTATTGATGGTCTGAGCATGTTTGGACTGAATCATGACGCCATAGTGTACCTGATAGAGCAGCTGTATGGAGCCCAGTACTGCAGAAACTATAGGTTCAAATACCATGAATATGACACAAGTCAAATTGAAGAGGTGAAGGGGAATTTATGGATGATTTTTTTTTTTTTTTTTTTTTTTTTTTTTTTTTTTTTTTTTTTTTTTTTTTTTTTTTGGGGGGGGGGGTACATTTAGCTTTTTATCAATGGCATATGATTATATTACAGGTATTAATCAAGAAAATCATTTTCATGGCCATTTTATTCAGATTTGAAGAAATACAAAATGAAACTTAAAAAAAAAAAAGGACCATTTAATTTTGAAAATAGATCCATAAATAAAAGAACATACAAGTATATTTGGATTTTAAATCAACAATCTATCTGTTTGTAAAACTTCTTTATTGCACTTCACAGGAACCTCCTCTTAATCCCTCTGGTAGTGCGAGATCAGAGCCTTACAGTGGGGAACGTAAGCCCTATGACATGTTCAGTTTCCTCATGTCCAAGCACAAAAAGTTACCAGATTTCAAAGAGAACGCAAAGGACATGGATTTGACACATAAATCATCAAGGTACTGTTGAAATTGTTAGAATTTAATAGAATTAAATATATTTCACATAATAATTTGACTGGTAAGAAAATGAACTACAGGTACTGTGATAGCTCAGATATGTTACTGCTTGCTTCCTTTCTTTTTAAGTTTGATTGATTAATAATCTATTTATTAATCTTTTCTTTTTTTTTCTTTTTTTCATTCCTGTTACTTGAGAAGCACTTAATATTAACCTCTATATTACCTCCTATTATAGAAGAGCTACCAGTCTCTCCATCCCCATGGCAATGAGGTTCAGACACCTGAGGGAGCATGCTAATGAAGCTGTGGGGGCTTACAGGTAAGTCAATTGTAAGTAATAGTAAATAAAGTAAAATAAAAAAAATTAGAGATTTTTTTTAAAAAGAACAAATTTGCTAGGTTGGCAGTATATTTTTAAGGGTGAACTATTTTATGAAAATAATTCTGTAAAATTATTTGCATTTGCTTGCTGATAATATTTATTTAATTACATTATTGTTTTTCGTGTGTGCAGATCTCAGATCCATGGGCGTGGTTTGTTCTGCAAGCGTGACATAGACGATGGTGAGATGGTGGTAGAGTACGCTGGCGAGGTCATCCGGTCAGTTCTGACTGACCAGAGGGAGAGATATTATGAGAGCAAGGTACTGGCATAGAAATTGTTTAAAACTGAAGTTTTTAAAGATTTTTATTAATGCTTAAAAACATTCATCAAAACTTGTTATAATATGCAGGATTTTGTGCAACAAATTGTTCTTCCAAGGTACCAGATATTTATTTACTTGTTTATATTATGTTGTTACAGGGCATAGGCTGCTACATGTTCCGTATTGATGACTTTGATGTGGTAGATGCCACTGTGCATGGCAATGCTGCCAGGTTCATCAACCATTCCTGTGATGTAAGTGACTTAGTTTATAAAAAGGATGAATGTGTTAGTTGTGCTAAAGTGATTGTGACAAAAGTATTGTGTTGTGCTGATGATCATTTAGTTTGAGATTTTAAGTCTCCTTGGTGTAAAAAGTTAGATCTGAACCAGTGTTTCTTTCAGGACCTAAATGGTGATTCCGTATGTCAATATTTCAAAAGTAACAATTTAATTAAAAAGAGATGTTATAACCAGTTGTTTTCATTTTCTTTTTCAGCCAAATTGTTATTCCAAAGTAATCAATGTGGATGGAAAGAAACATATTGTCATCTTTGCACTCCGACCGTAAGGATATATTTATTTGCCTTTTAATACATTTTTATTTCCCTGTACTGCAAATGAATTGTGCTTATTTACTTTTGTACCAAAAGTATTAGAATTCATATCCTTGTTTTCAACACTTTAATACAAAAATTAGTTTAAAAGATTACAGGAGGTAAATTGCCTTTAAATTAACATGTAAACTGAAAGAATATTAATAAATGTGTTTATTTATTTATTTATTTATTTTCAGAATCAAGGCTGGGGAAGAGCTTACCTACGACTACAAGTTCCCTTATGAAGAGGTGAAAATCCCCTGCACCTGTGCCTCAAAGAAATGCAGGAAATATTTGAACTAGATTTGATATGGCATTTCTCTCATCATTGTCATATATGACCCAGATCAAGCTCTTAAGTGGGTCACAAGAACCAGACTTGAGAATTAAGAAACATGAAATCAGACTTGTCTGGAGATCTCCAGAATGATATGGGCCAAATTCACTTCTGTGGGTGATGAATTATCTGTGGTTACAGAGGTGAAACGGGATGTAATAGAGGAGGGTGTGAAATCCCCGCTGTCATTGTAGTTACATGGTCTCTGGACCCTGAAGCATCGCATAATGTCTTATAATATTATCTGACTTTTATGAAAGGGGGGTTTCTTTTACCTACAAAAAATTTGAGAACTTAAGGGGATGTGACAGAACCTTCTAACTCCATCTGACTCTCCCTTAAGCCTTTTAAACCAATGCATGGTGGCCTGAGCCATGAAGACAATGTGGTATACAAAAGGCACCTTTGTGCTTAACTTGCCAGAAAGATGAAATGTATGTGATTGAGGAAACATTATTGTAAACAGAAAAGCTGAAGGTACATTTGATGATAAGGTCAATTTTCTTGGTGATTTGCAGACTAGATTCTGATGAGTAGAAACTGTTATATCTCAATGGAAGCACAAAAGAATTTGAAAAGTAGAAATTGTTATTTCTCCAAAGCATAAGACTAGAGAGAAAGGGAAAAACCCTGATGGACTGACTGAATCTGTTGATATTTGTCAAAACTTACATGACAATTATGGTAGGAAGACAAAAAACATGCTTTTAAAAAAGCAATCTGCACATATAGATAACATAGGTAAATATTCCAATAATTGATTTCTGAAGAAGACAAAATGTTCCCAAAAAGACCTTTTCTTCATTATCATTCATTGTATAAATCCATTGGTTCAAAATTCATAATTCAATGTTGAAGATGGTTGTACAATAGCATTATATTGCTGATTATTACTTCATTCATGGGCATTCTTATTTAAAATCAAGGTTTTTTTTTTCAAGGGGGTGGGCCAGTTTGATATCTGAATGACGTCATTTATTTTAATATTACATATTTGTTATCTAATCTCTTCCAACCTTGTCACGACCCTCATCTAGTTCTATACAAGTCGGTACTACATTTAGTAACATTCAAAAATTACTGTGAATATTGGAATGGTATAGTGCTGGTAGCAGTTATTATTGGGACAAATACTTTTTTCGACAAGATCACAACTAGGTGGTAAATGTTCAAGAATCTGAAAGACAACTTGATGGTTGTCGTAATATATAGCGACGCCGAGTGAACGCACAATACCTTGATTGAAGATGTTTTGATTCATTCTTATTAGCAATATTGTGAATTCCTATCTGTTAACTGAATAAAAGTGGTTCAAAGTATGCCGGTGTGTTTTTTATTTCAAGATGAGGAAATCACACAAGCTGCTCATCGCTACATGCTTGTGATTATCTTTGTGTTACCAGATACACTAAGACCCAATCCGGGGTTGTATATGCTGTCGATATATATATAGGGTCAACTGAACAGTGTTGCGCATAACCTGTTCCCCGCTACCACCCATAATGCCCCTATTTCACACAGACCACGAATCGCCAGGAATTCTTACAGTCGGCATGACGTCACAAGATGGCCGCCACGCCCGGACTAGGGTAAAACGATCTGTAAGCTCCATTACTCCCCATGTTAAAATGATCAACTTTGATCGTCTGTATCTCTCACACCGGTAGATAATTAAACTTGACAACTGTTTAATTATATCACCATAGGTATTTAGTGTCAGGAAATGGCCATCAAGGACCTTTTCTAGCATTGATGCCGATTTTATCAGCGATTGAAATGCACCTCTCTTACACTGTTATTATATGAGCTGCAGTTAGTTCCGATTGTTTTTCAGGTAAGAAGTTCCAATGGCTTTGTTATCGGATGAATCTGTCCACTGACAGCGATTGAACAGAACTTACCTGGATCCTCAAACAATCATAGAGCCCTTTGAGGTGGTTTAATTGGAAGAAAGTGATCTTATCAGTTGGTGTCATTGTAGCAAATAGAACTAAAACAGATATGATCTTCACAGGTGTGGTCATTGTATTTGTCTTTGAAAAGGGGAGCTGAAAGAAAGCTCTAATGACAGTTTACTAGTCTGATTTTATTACTGAAAGTACATTTTGAAAATTTGAACAATTTTTTCTAGTAATTTTTAATACCCATGTTGCTGCATACATGCAGAATTGAGATCATGGACAGGAATAAAATTTTTACATACTCAATAAATCATTTAATTATTGTATTATGAAGTGTGTAAATGGCAATAATGTGCTATTGGAACAGATAACGAATACTTTTTCTTTGTGATGTTGCACACTTTCATCAAGAGGATAGAACGCAAGAAAGGCTATCAATGCACATACTCCAGTATATGAACTGGAAGAAACTAGCGGGTGGAGCTGTTTGCTGAGTAAAATCTATTAACCCATGCAATTAGAAAAAACACTCAGCAATCAAATTTTTGTTATGGATTTAGTGTTTTTATCCTTTGGACACTACTGTTATATTTGCTTAAGTTTTTTATATCATAGAAATCCTAATTCATTTTTACTGTACAAATGTTAATTCAGAATGCAACTTTACAGCATATGTCAAGGAATTTTATAACTCCTTTCTTACATACATATATAGATAGAAATAAAATGTAAATTTAAAGTCAACAAGTTTTATTGTATCTTTCATTTTGCATTTTGTTTAAGAATTCAAAGTGATTTATGACGGTTAAATATGCATTCAATTCGGATTTTTATAGATCGTACTTTGTATTGTGATATTGAGTCTGATGTTCTAAAAATGAAAATGAAATAACTACCTTTTAAATTTATATTATTTTCTAAAAAAAAAAACATCATGAACTTCATTTAGCATCAGAGTCAAAAATGATTTGTAGATTTTGACAACTTAAAAAGATTTAAGTGAGGCTTTCATTCAAAACTTTTTGTTTAATTGGATAATTATGGATGAATCTATTTATGAAAAATAATTTTGGCAGGCCTCTAATGAAATTTTTTACGTTTTGTGCAGAAATTATAAAAGCTGAAAAAGTATTTTATAGTCTCTTCAAACATAATCCAGACAACAGTAGAAAAAGAAATTTTAATGAAAAACACAGCAGTGACAAATTAAAATTCTTTTTGAAAGCACATTTATTGCATTAATTGAGACACCTGCTTTGAACACGACAGGTGAGCAATGCTACCCAAGCCCCCTTTTCTGATTATCAAATCTTTCAAACTGAGACCTCTAAAAGCAATATGAATATAATAGTTTTCTTTGTTTAGATAATGATTTTATTATACAAGAATTCTGACTGTATATTAATGAACTGGGTGCGTATAGGTCATAGTGTCCCAGTAGGAAAAATTGCTTTAAAAATAGTACACCACCATCGTTGATAAAGTCGCCACTGACGCTAGAAAATCCTATTGATGGCCATTTCCCTCAGCTAAATACGTAAGTGAATATCAACAAACAGTTGTTTCGCGTATTTGTTCACAGATATACTTGATACAGACGATAAAATATGCCTATTACAGCATGCATCTGGTGTAAACTGTAATTGCAGCCCGTTGGAGGAGTGTTGGTATTATCGCTGATAAAATCACCATCAGCTCTAGAAAATCCTCCTGAGGCCCATTGACTGACGCTAAAAACCCTAGTGAATATAACCAAGTGGTTGTCACAAGTAATTGTCCTCTGGTCTGCTTGATATGAACGATCAAAGTTCACCAATTTAACATTGAGAGTAATGGGCGCAAGCCAATGTTTTACCCTAGTCCAAAATGCGAGCCTCGTTCTGGGTTCAGTAATCCGGTAACCGACTGTAAGAATTGACAAATTTCAGGATTCGTGGTTGAATCGTAATCAGTTCGTGAAGTTCTTAACAGATTCGTATATAATTGTAGTCAGTTCTTGCAATTCTTGATCAATCGGGAATTCGTGGCAAAAATTTTGAGCTGTTCAAAATTTTGGCCACGAAGTCCCGATTCCAAAAAATCGTAGGGAATTTTTTGACAATATTCGTGCGATTCCAGCCGAATCCCACGAATATTCGAAACACTATCGCACCTGTATCGTAACTGAATCGTAGAGCGTGTCGAATAAGGCCAGAAAATTTGGAAAATCTCACGAATCCTCACGAATCCTGAAATTTGTCAATTCCTGGCGATTCGTGGGATTCGTGGTCTATGTGAAATAGGGGCATAACATACTGGTATATAAGCGTGACTTGTGTTTTATTCCGTCTCCATATGCAGTACAGTAGCGTACTGCTTCAAATGTTTGACATGCTTTGTTGAGACCAAAATTACACCCAAAAAGTGTACGGGGGTCATTCTCTGCATAATGTACAACCGATATACAGATGACTGATTGAGGTCATTCCTTGGTGTGGGTTTCACTCCGCGAGCATCGATGCATTACTTCAATCGTCAGCATTAATTGCCAAATAAAACCACGCCATTGGTGGCATTAAGTCACATTATAGGGTATCTTAGTTCTATATGATATTTTACATCGTACAGTGCACAGGAACTGATAGTCTACTTTGTTTGAAAGACGTTCTGAGTCATTTTAAGATATGTATAGGTAGGTGTTTAGTGAGCTCGCGTGTGCGTACTGGTGGTGGTGGTGGTGGTGGCGGTGGCGGTGGTGTGTGTGTGTGTGTGTGTGTGTGTGTGTGTGAGAGAGAGAGAGAGAGAGAGAGAGAGAAAGAGAGAGAGAGAGAGAGAAAGAGAGACAGCGATAAAGAGAGATAGAGTGATAAAGGGAGAGGAATTTCATCTCCATAATTTTGATGCTGTAGCGTGGGGACGAACTTTTTATAGCAGGCCATAGGCCTACCAGGCTGACGTACAGCACTGCTATCATGGGCTATGCCTGTTTCTAGATCTGTCTAAACCGTTTGGAATGCTAACAGATATTTTATATTGTTTTAACAATCTTTCAGATCTTTGGAGTTATTTCTACTGTTCTGTATCTTACACGTTGTCCGTGGAACACATGAGTCTCAGTGGTTAGACCCTCTGGACTCTGACCAGTGCAAAAGGGAGGAAAAAGAAAGATCCGACTTGGACCTTACTGTATATGACCACACGTTCACATTCATTGCTGACGGAGTGTTTCTTGGATTTGAGCAGGATCTGGAGAGGTTTTTAGAGCACCACGCGTGCGCGGGAAGAAATGAGTAAGAGCTTACGAAACCAACAGTTGCGACCGTAAAATTTATTTGAATTTATACACATTCCTTTAAGGTCAACGGGGCATTAAATCTCCAGTTACAATGGCACTCGTGCACAATCTCCGAGTAAGGCCACATGTAAAACCATTTCTAGAAATTAGGCCTAAGTCACGTTTGGATTAAGCCTGTAGGTCTAATGATTCGTACACGTTTGTAAGGCAAAAAGTTATAGACCTTAGGCCAAGCCTATCATTTAGGCTTCACACAAAAATCTGCAACAGTTATATTCATAGAGGTGAATCCGTAAAATTCCGAGATCAAAAATCGTTTTATCTCCAGATAGAATAGCACACATTTAGAATTGTTTCAAAGGGTGGCCTTATGCCCCTAGACGTACGTCCAATGGCGTCATAATGCTTTGAAATTAATCCCTCTTTTATTCAGAGAAGACAAAGTCGCATTCAAGAGTTTAACTGCCCAGCACTTGCAAATGTACGTTAAAATAGATAACTGTCATTGTGAAATGCTTTTATTTTGTTTTAGCAACCAAAGCGTCATATTAGAAGGAAGGAAAGCGACTCGTTTCTTTACAGACTATTATGGGATAGATATGTCACTTGTCTCTGATGATGACCTCCTCAACGGTAAAGTGGAACTTGCAGACGGGAAGCTGCTTTTTTATCCGTTTATCCTGAACCCAGAGGTTAAATATAGGATTCTCTCAGGTAATGTGACCGCCCTTTTGATATAACGTTGAAGGTCAATATAGGGTACAGCCCCTACCTGTAGGGCCTAGTTATCTTCTTTGGTATCAGTAGACGGAGGCCTATCCTTTTCTATCCCTTTCCCCTTGGTTGTGCATAATTTAATAAGCCTATACGTATTTCAGTAAAAAAAATCCATTATACTGACAGACTAATATCAGCATTCATCAGCGCGCTTCTCGTGTAGGTTCATGTATTAAGGCCAAATATGGTGAAGTCAACATACGCCATTGATGAAAAAAGGTGTCCCACCTCTGATTCCACATGCTATTTGGCCCTATTCAAATGATCACCTCACAGGTGTAAATTGTTGTAAACAGAGCTTTTTATTCCAGATACCATATTTAACATGATTAATGGTATAGAAAATGTACATGTTTTTGTATTCAGCCTGTCTACATAGGCCTACAACATAGGCCATAGGCCTAATTTAATCTGTATCTCTGTTCAACCTACTTGGTTGCGATATTTATGTGCTTGACGTAGGTCTACTTTATTTTTGTCAGAAACCAGTCCTTGTGGCAGCAGACATTATGAGGACGCCCTTATCTCTGACATTGGGTGGGCGGTCGAGGTTCTTGAACCAATCAAACTCAATGGCGACGGGTACAGCGGGGATGCGGCTGCAGGGAACGTCATTAATATCGGGGAAACTATGGCATTGGTAGCTCTTTTGTCCATTTTCTCTCTTTCTCTCTCGCTCTCTCTCACGCGCGTGCACGTGTACACACACACACACACACACACACACACACACACACAGATAAAGGATGGACCAGTTACCCAGCAAACACGTCACGTTCGGATCACGTGGCTGGCACGTTGTTACCACATTATAACGTCAGAGCAACGGATTAACCACGTGGTACCAACGTGACGTGTTTGCTGGGTGGCACCATTCAATGACAATGGTCTTCTTGATTTTTAAACAAAAAGGCGAAAAGTGGCGGGACAACCAAAAAGCTAATCATCCAAGGTGCTATTTCACTATAATTGGTTTATAGTTGCTCCATTTATATATAAATTAATCAATCAATTTAACTTTTTTTTCATCCATTTATATATTCATTTAATTATTTATTTATTTATTGTCGACGGCAGATTGTTTTTTCTGTATTAATAGGCTTTTTTAATAATGATTTCTTTTCAGGCTGGTCCGAAATGTCAGTCAAAAAACAAAATTAGGATTCACTACGAGGCGGAGAGACCTCTCCGTGTTGTAGATGGCCGTTTCTTAATTGGCAAGTTTCGCGTTCACAGCGACAAACATGGAGATGGCCTGAGCTACGGATTTTATGACACTGATCCAGAAACCGGAAAGATCGCCGGACGAGAAGTTCTTACCTTTACGCGAAGAAAATAACCATTAAGAAGAGGAAATTTGTTGAGAGCAAAATGGAAAACATAATCAGGTTATACATATTATTATGCTCTCTATAAAATATATTTTTCCTAAGATAACAAATGTCAGCAATAACTGATCACAATGGATGCAGGTGTTGTCAAGTTGAAAAAAGGAATAAATATGACATAATATCCTTCGCGTTAAATTTTATTTTTCCAAAACAGAGGCAGTAAAATGGTACTAATGCAAATTCAAAGCATTGCACAGCTTCATTGTTTGCATTGAACCAAATGATACAAAATCACCAAATTCAACCCAACCATAATTTTAAAATGAATCCAAATTAAGCATTACCCTACCAAGTCGACAATAGCGTTTAAACGTATCGACTCGGTTTTGGGAAATAACATTTCACGCTTTCTTTGGGAACGTTATCACCTCGCGTCCATTGATGTCTCCGGTGGCCATGTTGGTCTCAAAGATACCATAGGACTGGCCGTCGCCAAACTGCTCGCTGTGGACGTCCAAACCGAGGACAATGTAACGTCCACCCGCCACTGTCACTGGGGCTTGTGCCTCGTATGTCATGATTATTTTACGGTCATAGTGATCTGGGGTACGTGTCTGAAATATACAGATACCACCAAAAATTTTGTATTTTTTTGTGACCGTCACTGATATTAGCAGTGCGTTTTTTAAGTGGTTTGTTATTATTATTATTATTATTATTATTATTATTATTATTATATTGAGCGCTACAGTATACCTGTTAACGTCAGTTACATTTTTAGATTCACACATCTAAGTGAAAGAACATTCATTGATGATACTTTGTAATATATATAATTACTTCATGGCATGGTGCTTTTGATAAGGAGGAGATAATTAAACCAAATTATCTGCTCAACTTTTTTCGTGGATCCAATGTTACAAGTACATCCCAATAATTACAATGGAAGCTTCCTAACTCTCCGTATTACATGCAATTTTGGGGTTCCGTAGTTTGCCTAAGCGCTAGCGGACCTCCACTCTCCGGAGTAAAACCAGAATCGCTTGATTGCATTTAAAATTAGACCCTTCATTACATATTCCAGGTAGATATATCAGCATACAGTTCCAAAGTACTGGTTTATCAGCAGTGGTAATTGTTTGGAAGCGGACGGTGATGAAAACCGCATGATTGCAGTTTACAAAATTTAAGGCTTCTGTGCACGTTACCTGTATTATGTATTCCCCACTGGACATGGCGGCATACGGTTTCAAAACACCGGTATATCTTGTGCCGTTCAAGGTGACCGGCTCAAAAACCTCCACCACCCAGCCCGAATGTGAGAGAGGAGCATTCTCGTAAAGCCTGCTTGTTTTTCGTTTTGATTCTGAAATATAATTTTCAAAAATTCAGTATATTACTCTTGTATGAAATAAGATTTCTAAAGGTCAATTCACCCGGTTTTCCAGATGCCATGACTATGTTAGATCTAAGTTCTGACAGGTAGTTCGGATCTCCACCGCCAACCTAAGGTTAAGATATTCTTTGAATAACTAATTCAAGAGTTGGTAGCGCAGTACCTATCGGTCTAAGTATTCAAAACTACAACATGGGACCAAAATGAACCAGTACCCAATATCATCCTGTACTTTCCATCCGAAGCAAACGTGAAAGGATGAAACAACATTTTCCCTCCTTCTAATGGCACTCTTCCGTCCAAAACATCTGCATCAGCGACAGAAGACAAGTCCAGGCCATATTCGGTTTCCAGGAACTGAACAGCGCGTCTTCCTTCCAATATGATACTCTGGTTGCTGCAAGCAAAGTACATGCAGCTATAAAAAAATTCCATAACCATTTGAATTTAAAGCACGTAAGAAACCTACCATGACACACCAATAGAAGACAGTAAAGTAGCAACTGCTTTGAACGGACAGTCATTTATTTCTATTATTTTGACCAACAGCTGATCTTTATCATTCATGAACGATTATATTCTCAATAAGCAAAGAAGACGCGATTGAAATTTCTCACAGCAGACATATATATACTTACTCATATCTTCCCGCGCGTCTGTGATGTGCCAAAAGTCTTTCCAGACTCTGTTCATATCCTCTGAAGACGCCTTCCATGGTGAGTACGAAGGTATGGTCATATAGACCAAACTCTAGTACATCAGATTGATTCTGGTCGTGCTCCTTTCCCGAGGGCAAATAATGACTGTGTGCTAGACCAAACTGGGGTTGCGCTCCGGTTATTAGAAACAGACAAAGCCAAATGCTGGAAAACAGAGCTGGACTTTGTTTCAAATGATAAATTATACAATATGGTACTTGGATTACCGTTGGAAATGAGCCCGCGGAAGGATGACAAATGCGCTCACAAAGCCCCTTCTTTTAAGGAAAACAAGTGTCGCACCCTCGCCCGAGGGATCCACCTTTTAATAACGGCACTACTGGACTTCCGAAATTTAAAATATCTCGTGCAACATCTCTCTCTCTCTCTACATGAACATGATCAAAGCCAAACACCAATTTTCCCTCATTCCACCCATTTCAATTACCTATATGTATACACCATCCTTAGCTCGAAGTATTTTGCAAAAGTAGTCTTTCCAAAGCTTTCTGCTATGCTGAAAATACTGTAATGAATTTTTTGGAAGTATGGTATCGGAAAGTGTACTTTTGCCCGCTTTTGTGCATGGCAAAATTTTTTTCTTAAAAAACAAGCCTCTTCTTCTAAAAATAGAATGTCACTTTTTTAAAGCAGCTGTTTGAAAATGATGATGGCGGTAACATTATTCATGACACCGTACATCTTTTGTTTGAATTTCTTTTGCATTCCGAGCTTTCATTGATTTTCAGCGTTAACAATTTCATCGTTTTGTTTTAAATGCTGGTTAAAATTATGAGACCCATATAGCTACAAAACTATCATACAAAGTTCAACACATTAGATTATTGCCCGCATTTGTGCATGGCCAATTTTTTTTTTTTTTTTTTTTGTAAAATTTAAAAAGTATTTCTTATCAAACTTTTTTTGTATGATAGAAAAGTTATATATACACCTATAATAATAATGTTAAAGAGTGATAAATACTTAATGTTACGAAAATTATGAAACTTTGTCATTTATTTTGATAAAAACAATGAATCAGTTTATAAAAGCACAATTTTATGACAGACATGTTTCTCCTACTGTCAAATGACTTGGAAGTTTATTTTTCTGACATCAGGGGCCAAGAAATAGCATACCTGTAGCCATGCTCATTTTTTCACAGTTACACGGCAGGTATAACGTGCCACGTGTTTATTGGCAGCTTTCTCAACACATGATACCACATGCCATATTACTTGTAGAAGTAAGCCCTCGTATAACAGGGATAAGCCCTTGCAGATGAACAGTATGTTTGTTTCCTGATAAATTGTTATATTTATATTATCTGGAAAAATTAATTTTTATAGCTATTTACAAAACAAAACTGTTTTTGTATATATGAATTTTTCATATATTAAAAAAAATCACAGTTCATCGGTAGGTGACGTGCATGATTAAGGTTGTGATTGTGTTAGTGTAGTGTGTTCGTCTCTTTCCGTTTGTGTTCGAGTATGTCCGTTAATCTATATAACGCGCCCTTTCTCAGTCAGTGGCACTTTCGCTTTCTCACGTGTGCACTTACAGGTCTGGCGAATAAACCATAAGTTATTTCAAACACACGATCTGGAGTCATACACAAGTCACAGGTAAACCTGCTACAGGTATATCTGGATATGTTTTCTTGAATGCTCATCCAAGAGTGTATTCATTAAGTTTTTACTTTTTGTACGGATCTTGAGGTCGAAAGAGCATTGTGTGTAGTATTCTGCATATAAATGTGCATGTTTTATCAAGAGGGGGTAAGAAGAGATGCACCTCTGACGTTATACGCTTTATGACATATCGTTTACATATGCACAGTAATAACAGGAGTATTATATATAATTTATTTTGGAAGTCCAGAACACGATTAACATATATACTAGAAACGGTTTTTAATCTTTTAAGGTTAAAATTAAAATATATATTAAAATATATGACATTTCAGTTGATACAAGGAGTCCTATTTTGAAGGACCAGTTTCTGAGGCCGGTGACATAAAAGACTATATTGTGCAATCTTATTCGCTTCAATTGCATTATTAAATCACAAGCTTTAATTTCTTTGATAAACGTCAAATATCACTGTTTAAAGAGTCTTGTTTTCAAGAAATGGTGATATTACACTTTCTTTGGGAACGTTATCACCTCGCGTCCATTGACTTCCCCGGTGGCCATGTTGGTCTCAAAGATACCATAGGACTGGCCGTCGCCGAACTGCTTGCTGTGGACATCCAGGCTGATTACAACATAACGTCCACCGCCTGCCGCTGTGACTGGGTACTGGGCCTCGTACGTTATGACCACTGTGCCGTTGTGGTGGTCTGGGAAACCAGTCTGGAATACAGTTACGAAAATGTATGACTTGAAGTTCCAAAGTTATCTTGTTGACATCCTCTTTATTGCTGATCTGTAGTGCTTTTTCAGCCAATCAAATCAATGTGTAGAAAAGAAATCTGATTTTTTCGCTTTCATTCTTTTTAAATGACTATACCAGTTAATTATTGAAGAACAGCATTACTAGTTCGCCTCTACACTACGGACTTAATAAGTTTTTAATAGACCATAACTTAAATTAAAGGGTGCTCAAATGGTTTCAACGAAAACGCCATCTACAGTCCCACTGAATGTCTGTACCTGTGCTACATATTCTCCAACAGACATGGCTGCATACGGTTCCAAAGTACCGGTAAACCTTGGACCGTTCAAGGTGACAGGCTCAAAAACCTCCACCACCCAGCCTGAATGTGAGATAGGAACATTCTGGTGCAGCCTGCTCCAGTGTCTGTATGTCTCTGAAACAGTAAAAAGTAAAATGCAAAGTACTGTTCTTGTTTAGGTTACCATTCTGTAAATGTCTCTTTCTGTTTTTTACTAAACTTTTTGGTTGTTTTCTACGGTTCTTATCTATTTAAAACAATAATAAGAATTTTCATGGAGTATTGATAAACCGAACTATACCCGCTATCATTCTGTACTTTCCAGCAGGGTCGAACGTGAAAGGATGAAACAACATTTTGCCGCCTTCTAAAGGCACTCTTCCGTCTAAGAGATCTTCATCAGTGACAGAAGACAAATCCAGACCAAATTCAGTTCCCAGGAACTTAGCAGCGCGTCTTCCTTCCACGATTATGGTTTGGTTACTGATAAATCAAATTTGTATACATATAACAACCTACAAACACAGTTGGTTTTAACTTTACGCTTAAAGATAAAGAAAATTCTTTTCAACCTGAAATCGGATTTTGAATATCCATAACCAATGCATGATAAGACTTTTCCAATGTACTTACTCCATTCTTCCCGCGCATTTGTGATGTTTTAAAAGTCTGCCCAAATCTTGTTCATAGCCTCGGAAGATTCCGTCCATTACCAGCACGAAGGTGTGTTCGTACGTCCCCAACTCCACCCCATTCAATCCACACTGGTTTGGTTCCCGACCCATGATTTGGTACCAGTGACTCCACCTCCACCAGTAGCCTGCCACAGCTTGCAGTCCACATATTAGCAGCAAGCAGGTCGAGATTTTTCTGTAAAGCAAAGATTGAGTGTTCCACTATCATTACTATCTACTCTCTTTCTCTCTCTCTCTCTCTCTCTTGTTCAGCCTACGTACTCGTACAAATATTGCTAAATTCAATCGCATTTTCATCATCTACTTACATCTGCATCGTGCTCTTTACATGTAAACCGTGTGATATATACAGGGCTACAAATTGGTGTTTATTGCCATTTTATGCTTGACAGAATTAACGATTAACTGAAACTTGCGGTGCAATAAAGTATACTATCAACCTTACTTATAGTAACGCACTTAGTAAGTCGTATCATAGCTTCTCTACGTAACAAATACTCCTTTAATGAAGATATATCCCCAGTTGTGAATCGCCAATGAGCTTTAGTTTACAACTTATTCATTGGTCTTTCATATTTATGTCGTCGCGGTCTGTTGGATTTAAGAAATGAGTTCCAAATACACGCAACTTTTTTGGTCGAGTGCATATACAAAATGTATCATAAAATACTATCGATGTATTATAATATAATATATGTATTTGTGGTTGTTCTAGTTTTAATTTTAACTATGTGGATTTCTAAACTGTATAAAATGAGGTGACATGTCGTGTGAATAAATACTACATCCTCTACTAATTTACGCACGACCATCGCGGGTTCATATAGCAGTAGGGCCGTCATGTTAAACCTTACAGAATATATACGAGTTTGTTTGGTGTGGCAGTGAAAGTAACAGAGAGTAAAGAATCCACCCACGCTCTCAATTTAATGAATTATGGCACTAGAATTAATTGTATACGATGGCAGACGATAGGGGGCGTCGGTAACAAAATTCTATTAGCCCCAGTCCCAGCGTTGTCTGTGCTTGTTACTAGAACCGCCAGATTTTAGATAAATATTTAAATATAGCAAAACAGAATCCATTTTTATCTCTGGGTGCTTTGTTTGATGTTCACCCAGGAGTAAACTCGTGAATGTTAAATCAATGTGGTTATGTCTGGAAGAGTTTTGTATGTGCTTCACGTGCAGGATGGTAAATGTACAAATGTACACGCCTGGGGGTGAATCAGATCACAAATGCATTCTGTCACGAAGTTAAGCTTTATTTTAAACAATAAAAAAGACTGATTGACGATAACAGTTTATTTTGCCAGATCAAGACCCTGCAGACTTATCTGTCAATTTTAAGTCTACGCGACATGCATGTTGACACAGCTAGTTTTAACGAAGACAAATCACACATTGTGCAATATTTTTTATTTCCCTTGACTTACGAAATAACATACCATCACCAACTTAAATCTATTTATAATTAAAAGAATGACAACGAGTGTATGAAATGCAATATTATATAATTATTTAACATTTAACTGCCCGTTTTCAAGAAATGGTGATATTACACTTTCTTTGGGAACGTTATCACCTCGCGTCCATTGACTTCTCCGGTGGCCATGTTGGTCTCAAAGATGCCATAGGACTGGCCGTCGCCAAACTGCTCACTGTTGACGTCCAAACCGAAAACAACGTAACGTCCACCCGCCACTGTCACCGGGGCTTGTGCCTCGTACGAAATGACTATTTTGCCGTCGTTGTGGTCCGGGAAAGCAGTCTGAAATTAAAAAAAAAATGCTAGGAAATTACTAACGTAGTGTTGGTTTGGTGGTGATACCCTTGGTGATAATCATTCATCATTGACAGTGGCTTGTAATAAAATTTAACTTAAGAATTAAAATACAGTATTTGATGCGGAATCAGAAACTTATTTTTTTTATTGGACAAGTAGATGTACTTGGTTCACAATGTTTCCGCAGTTTACTTCTGCCCAGTAGAACTCCGTTCACCGGAAGATAATGAAAATAGCTTGATTGCAGTATACAAAATTGTAGACTCGTGTGTACGTTACCTGTATTACGTACTCCCCGGCAGACATGGCGGCATACGGTTGCAAAGTACCG
Organism: Lingula anatina; assembly: GCF_051362555.1. Taxonomy (NCBI): domain Eukaryota; kingdom Metazoa; phylum Brachiopoda; class Lingulata; order Lingulida; family Lingulidae; genus Lingula; species Lingula anatina. Next base: position 17,857,499 of record NC_141773.1, on the reverse strand, counting down.
GAAAACCTTGGACCATTCAATGTGACCGGCTCAAAAACCTCGACTACCCAACCCGAATGTGAGATGGGGGCATTCTTGAAAAGCCTTGCTCCTTCTCTTTTTGTTTCTGAAATATGATTAAAAAAGCAAAATATAGTCTGTTGAACAATTCTTAATACCAAAAATACCGAGTACTATAAATTTTTTTTAGATAAAAAAACACATGGTGAGTATACTAATGAGAGCAATGGTTAATTTTCTACGGAAAATCATTTTAGAATAATTTAATCCATATATTTTTACGCATGAAGAACTCGTGGTCAAAATAAAATAAAACATATAGAAAAGGATGATCTAACCAGAATGGACCAATACCTGATATTACTCTGTACTTTCCAGCCGGATCAAACGTGAATGGGTGAAACAACATTTTCCCTCCTTCTAACGGCACTTTTCCGTCCAAAATATCTGCGTCAGTGACAGAAGACAAGTCCAGGCCGAATTCGGTTTCAAGAAACTGAATAGCACGTCTTCCTTCCAAAATAATGCTTTGGTTACTGAAAATGAAATGGAGATATAACATTCAATTTCTGTTATTGGTGCTCGATTATGTGAAATTGTCCGCATCGTAATTATTACACTGAATATAATACCTTAGCCACTCGAAACAATGCTTGCCCTTACTTATATAGATGGTATTTGATAGAGATCAACGAAATAATGCCCCCCCCCCTTACATTGTCAGAAACAAAGAATACATTTTCACAGATAACAGTATTTAACCTTCGTTGAAACAGGCGGTCTTGTAAGTGAATAGACCAATGAAAGTTCAGTTGCCCCTCCCCCGCTTCTTTTGGTCACGTTTTGTACGGTCTTATATAGTCCATTAAACTATCACCTATTGCGAACAATTATGGATTACTGAAAGTAATGTCAATTAGTACGCTTACTCTGCTCTTCCCGCGCACTGGTGGTGCTTCAAAAACCTGTCAATATTCTGTTCATAGCCTCGGAAGATTCCATCCATGACTAGGGTGAAGGTGCGGTCGTACACGCCCAACTCCTGTTCGCCTAGACCACATTGCTCTGGCCCCCGGTTTAAAACTTTTAAGAAAGGCTGGAAGAAATCCGTACACCAGAAGCCAGCCGCAACCTGCAACCCGCAGGCAAGAAGCAAGTAACCCAAGGCGCTGAAATGAAAAGTTGGAGACTCGGTTAATCGTCTATTTCTCTCTCTGATTTCGATACTGGACTCAAGGGTGCATAAGCAAAAATTAATATAGGCTATTCAACACGTTTTTTATCGTTTACTTACTTGCACGTCCGCATCCTGCGTGAACACAACATTCAATACAATATATAGAATACAGCGCTGCCTGGCAGACAACGAGTTTATATAGACATCTCGCCATTCCATGACAGAAAACCATAAAGAGATCATTTATCGTTTAGGTTAAATGTACAGTGCACGATTGTCCTGTTTCGTTCTTAATCATGTCGAACGAACTTGATATATACAATCAAGAACCAGACTGAGAAAGATTCTCAAATTCGAATCTGTATTTAATCATTGTGTCTCGTGCATGAAATTCTTAAGGTCGAGCACGCGTTTGGACAATTATTCGTGCACACTGCGGCGGGTTTTTTAAAAGAATGCAGCCATTCTTTTATGGACGGCCGCGATGGACACAAGTACATACTTAAAGTACAATTAGAGCAGATTACCCCTCTTAAAATTTCAATCTGGTTGATCAATCAGGTATATTATGTTTGGAGACAGGTGAAAAATGCAGACCGATCGCTGCAAAGGACATTTTTTTTGGAAATTGGACGTTTGGATTATTCGGGTGCTATTTGGGGATCCAGATTGTGACTTTTTGCTTTTTCATAACAGCCAGAACTGAGTCCGCATTTTACTTTTGGAAAACGACACACCTATTGGAAATGTGTATAATATTCAAATCAAATTAAATCAGCCTTATGTTGGAGAAGTGCATACAATGTATATGCTGGCAAATGGAAACCTCTGGAGGCTCTAGAATATCAATAAAGATTCGGTGGGCTAATATGTCTTCCCAGAAAACTTGCCCTTAATACATGTACCCCCACCCACCCACCCACATTATAAGCAATTGAATCTTTGTTTTACATTATTTTAATCCGTTTAACATTGCCTTGTAAATGTAAATCTTGTAAATCTTCCTCGTATTGAGTATCCCAGTGACTCCATTTGCTAAAAAGTTTCTCGTGTAATAATTTAACAGAACAGAAATATATTATCATTCCACAGTATTATATATCAGGGAAGAAATAAGAAATCGACACCTTGACTCCAGTAATTTATCCATCTCTATTTTTCCTTATCCGGAACAAATTTAAATTAATGCAGTGATCACACTGATAATAAAATAATGCACCCATATTAGATATATCTGAAGATACCACTCGGATTCAACTTACAGATTGCTTTGTTTTGCGAGATCATGGTGACCTTGTTTATATGTAGTTTTGACCATTTAATTGCCCATTATCATGTCCATTCGAAAATGCTGATCTTTCAAGGTCACGGTGACCTTGTGTGCATGCAGTTTAGACCATTTAATTGTCCATTGTCGTGTCCATTCCAAAATACAGAACTTATAAGTTATCTTTTACTTTCAAGGCAGGGCGTTTTTCCGTAGCCTGTTTAATACATGTACATGGATAGGAATGACCATTCTGCAGTGAGCAGGCCGAATATCACTGTTGACTGTGTGATGCACTGCTGCATCCAGAGGGGTGGGACACAAGGAAATATCCCTAGGGGGTGGGACACAAGGAAATATCCCTAGGGAATGGGACACAAGGAAATATTCCTAGAGGGTGGGACACAAGGAAATATCCCTAGGGGTGGGACACAAGGAAATATCCCTAGAGGGTGGGACACAAGGAAATATCCCTAGGGGATGGGACACAAGAAAAAATGAATAAGAAATATCGAATAGTAGACGGGGACAATTTTAGTGCAGTGTGTTGGGCACAAGAATAGTGATACGTTTTATTATATGGTGATTTACTTGGTGGTATACTTTTTGTCTTTCTTTCTTTGGCCGGGGAAGGATAGGTGGGTGGTATATTGGGGGGGGGGGGGGGGGGGGGGGGGGCTCTGATGTTAAGGAGGGGGGGGAGTCGTGCTTCCACCATTGTGATACATGGAGGGGATAAAAATCATTCCATGATGGATATTGTTTGAAGACGTCGCGCATTTAGGCCTATCATAAAACACCACATTGCAGTGACACAATGATGACGTAGACGACAAAAGTAAACTGTTGGTTAAAATGTTTGCATCCTTTTTAAATAAGCCAAAAAATACAAATAAACTTAATTCTGGCATATTCACAAACATTTTCTTTCTCCCCAATTAAACAATATGTGAAAAGGAGAACGAACCTCTTAAAAAGGCCAGCGCAGCCAGCCTCGATTGCAGCTGTTGTCACAACTATCGCATTCCTGTTTTTCTTTAATGTAAAATCGATATCTATTAAACAGCACTGATTTTATATTGGCGCTTCCTTTAAGCTTTTCGATTTTGTATCGGGAAGTCGTAAGTTTTATTGAATTTGTCATCATTTGCGTGATCCATAGCTCATTATGCACCCTGTGGAAGTGCGTACATATCGCGTGCGCCCGGGTCTTTGTGCAAGCGCACGTGCGACGTAAAAAAAAAAAAAACGGAAAGTGTTGTGATTAAATAAGTAGCGTTTCGTACACGATATAATTCCGCACTGTGCTATTTCTCTGTGGCGAATAATCGGTAGTTGGTATCATACACTAAGTATCATAACACAATATCGATCATAACAACATAACAAGCGATACGAGAAATGACTCTTGTTCTTCTATTTATTCAGCTGAATGGCACAAACAGATATGATCAATAGTTGTAACCCCCAAACATCCCATTAAGTAAGTGCTTTCCTCAGTCTCTACGCATGCGAGAATTGAAAATAATATAAATCAATAAAAAAAATAATATTCATGCATATTACAGGGGGGAGGAACGTAGCAGACAATTGATTGAATCAATCCAGCATTTCCCGAAGGTCCTTATGATTGCCAGTTCAAAAGATACATGATAATGCACGTCTATCAATTGTTGATGTTAACAAGTTATGTGAGAGAAAGGCAATATGTGGGAAGAAAAGAGTGAACAAAGATAAATAATGGATGAAGATAAGTAGATGAATAGATATATAGATGCAAAGATCTATAAATAATAAATAATTTGGGGAACAAAATTCGATTATAAAATGGTAAGATGTAACATTCAGTAATAAATCTCTTTGATAACTTGGGGCTATTCAGCACATGATAAAATAAATAAATAAATAAATAAATAAATAAATAAATAAATAAATAAATAAATAAATAAATAAATAAATAAATTTTAGAAAGAAAGAAAGGAAAGTAAACAATTAGCACTTCACACTTTCTGGTTCTGGTATTAGTAATAATCACCAATAATCACCTCCTATTCAACTGGTATGTTAAATGTGGAACCCCACTTAATGTGCTCTACTAACAGTATAATGTGCAAATTAAAGAACACAGGCATTTTCCCTCAGTAGGCACACTTGGCTATAATGGCATGGACACTTGTGTCCATTAAGCGGTAACTACGGGTTTATAGCCTGAATCAACAAGTGCGCCGCAGTTATCGTATTATTATAACAATGTCCGAACTTCTCTTAGCCTTGTAGGTAAACATTTCTGTGTAGCCCCAAATGCAGACAGAATTTAAACATTAACAAATGAGTATATATAGAATCCCCCATACATCGGATTAAATCAACAAAGGGGTTTCTATTTGAGACCGCTCTGCGAAGTGAAAAGGCAAAGGAATGTTTTGATTGAAATCTAATGTTACCCGGTGGTCCAAAATTATACAACTGGAAAAGTTGGTAGAAAAAGCAGTTATTTGGCTGAAAGTCGTTCTCTGATTAAGTATGACGCAAGTTTTCATTGATCAACATTTGATCGATCAATCAGAATAAAGAAATCAACAAATATCGTTCAGTTATGAAGGAAATTGATAAACACGAATGTCTCAAAACTTTCGCCCCAGCGTGCTTTTCTGTTTATTGATGCTTGGTAACAGTATACGCACGCATGCGCGTAGATCGTGAAGAAAAGTTCATTTTACACACATGAGAGTAGGAAATCAGTCGTTGTGTGTACTCACGAGTGGGACAGAACGATTGCAAGGAAAATCAAGTGAATCAACGATCCGTGGAAGAATCCAGGAGTTTTATTTGCGGAGAGAAACACTTGGAACTCATGTGTGGGATATAGGTAAGTTGATTAATTTGTTGATTGATATAAATTAATGATACTTCGATAATCCCACATGTCTGAGAGAGAGTGAGAGAGAGAGAGAGAGAGAGAGAGAGAGAGAGAGAGAGAGGACTGCCCAATGGGTATAACAGCTTCTATGGGGTATGGTGGGTGTACAAATAGAAAAGCCAAATCATATATTCTACGTTCCAACAAGACACAGTTAACCAATACCATACACTAGCTCCGTTCGACGTACACTCGTTTTATTCATTATAAACAGCCCTTATCGTTTACATTATGGGCAGCGTGCTGTGAATAAGCTTAGGTCCTTTGTTTCCTGGTATCATTAAAAAATCATGAGTCGGGTGTGTGCCGATGACCTTTCATATTTGGCGAAATATTTCACAGATGTTTTATTTCACCCGCGTGAGAAAGTGTCAAAAGCAAGAACTAGCGGGGATAAACTCTGAATTTTAAAATCGAAAAGATTCAATAATTTGTCTCACAAATGGTATTATAATCAAGCAAAGAATAGTGTGCACGACTTCAGTTCTCAAAAAATCTGGTTCCCGTAAGTGCTCTACGCAGCCCGTGCCAATAACAAGTAAGTATACATTACAAGACAAATGAAATCCGTCGGCAATGTCTGTAGTCGAACATGAATGATTCTCCCACACTAAAAGCACCAAAAACACTAAATGTTTTCCTTTGAGGCCTAGGTTGGCATATCAGCTGTCCGCCACATGATCAGACAACTTAAACCCTTTTTTCTATTAAAATCGGTTTTCTTTGGGAAAAAAGGCGTTAACAAATAACTGCTGTCCGTTTTAATAAAAGGTTTGCCCGAAGAACGAGAGAGAGAGAGAGAGAGAGAGAGAGAGAGAGAGAGAGAGAGAGAGAGAGAGAGAAAATGACGTTTCCAAGGTAACCCACATACATGTAAACAACATAATCCCGAATGTGAAACTAATTTTCAAAGTAAATATCTGAACAAAGCGTCATGTATATTGTTTCATTGTTTCCCTAATATTCTGTGACGTAATCTTAACAAAACATTTTAATCGAAGTTTTTATCTGTAATAGTCACTATAGCCACTGCCGTCAATACAGCAACTTAACGTTCATGCGCCAAAAACATCAAAGTCTCTCAAATTTACACAGAAGATTAAGCTATTGACAACTTTGTTTGATTTAACGCTCTGATTCCGAAATTATTAGCTTTATATACGTAAGTTGATATGTTTCCACTCCTTTTAACAAAATTGGCTAATTTAGAAAAGTGATACGTTCTTCACAAGACATGACTCACCTGTGTATGTGTTCTGCTTTATAGCCCAAGGAACGTTCACACAATTTAAGTCAAGAAAAAAAGGGGAGATTCCCTGATGACTTGACAAGGAACAAGTGTAAAAGTCCAGGGGAATAATTTGATAAACGCGATATCTTTATACGTCAAAATAATGAACCAGTTTAATCTCCGCGCATTACAGGGGAATTGAAAATTTATCAGATCTTAAAAATGCTTGTATTCTTCGGCAACACAAATATTGAATACCGGGCAGGTTAAGGGTAGAGGTGCCTCGTGCAATGATTAATCATGCTCTTCCATTCACCTTATCCGTTGACTTGTACGCCGTGAATGTTTGCCAGGCAAATACAACCTACCCGCAGAGCTGTACTAGCCACTTGAGAATTCCTCACTTAAAAACGTGCAGAAATCTAAGGTTGAATAAGACAATAGACCATCTTATTTATAGACTGGCTTTTTATAAAGGGAGAGTAGATGTAAAAAAGGTTTGTAAATAAGGTTTGATATGAGAGAGAGAGAGAGAGAGAGAGAGAGAGAGAGAGAGAGTAATTTAAAAGAGGTAGTGGCAGAGATTGAGGGTACACTACACTGGATCTAAAAAAAAAGCACTGTGTTCTACCTCTTTCTTCCAAAAAGTATAAAGGCACTACAGGGGTCAATTCAATTTGCTTTTTTTTTTCCAAGAGCTTTGTTCAGAGCTAATCCAGTTTTCGGCCACTGACTACGGTTACAGGGGTTGTTTTTTCGTCATTCAAATAAAATCTACATTTACGTTGTATCACAATGCACCGTATCACAATACAGGTCGTAGTTCCTTCCCTACGATGCAACCAAAAGCTGCTGTGTAGATTTGTGTACTCATATTTACCATGGTATTCTGCTGTGCCATTTAGTGAGAAAAAAAAACTATAAACAACCCTATATCAACGACATGCAAAAAAGTAGACTTCTATTCAGTGCAATACAAAGAACAAAATAACAAAGGCCAAGGTGAGATGTATCGTTTACAATATCTCCTACTCGTTCGCTTTGTTTCCAAAGCAGTTATGCCATAAAGCTAGGTGTTGGTGACAGTCGTTTCTTCTTAAGGTTGAAATTTGAGCTAAAGGCCTCTGGCGTAATGGCTTATTCTTGCTGCCCAGGTTTAAGATATATATCTATTTCGTTTATGTAGGCCTATCGACTACACACTGTGCCTTATAAACCATGTGATTGGAAGGGTTTCCCGCGCCTCAAGGTAACCGAGATTTAAAAAAAAAACGAATTATGCATTATGTAAAAATACAACAAAGAAGAAATAATGGAAGGATTGGAGAAAAAGAAGGGAAGAGAGGTAGTAAAGAAAAGTGTAGAAAGTCACAAGTGAAAAAAAAAATAGAGAGGGATTTTTTTAGTGAAAATAGCTATTGAAAATGAAACACGTGACAAGAGCGTCATTACCTCTGTTCACTTTGCCAGCAATATGCCAATTTGAATTAGATTTCTTGATTTGTAAACAAAATTGCCTCATAATCTCCACGGAAACATGAAAATAGATTTCATCAGACGTTCGGAAATTGAAGGAAACTGCCTCTATCCCGTTATTAGACATTCTCACAGCTCTCTGATGATATGATCCCGATTTGATTTCAATTCTAGAGGAAACCGAACGCTGTATTTTCCAATTCTGTAGATCTGTAGATGCTCGATATGCTACATGTTTCATTTAGCCATTGTTGGAAAAACATTCAAAAGTTGATAGATATCTCTAGGTTTAACATTATTCGATTCGAGATTGAAATTGTGTAAGTCAAACAATTGGCCATATTGAAACACACAAAGCAGCGAGAGCTCAACACATATTTTTATGATTTATTACAACTTACTCTACGATTCCTTACATGAACTCTTCGTAGATTGTTATTCTTTTCAACCTAAATGCCTTGTTTGGGCGTAATTATGCAGGCAATGCCATCGTTATTCCAGCGAAACGAAGCGCCGACCCCTACATTTGTTGCATTCATCTGTTGACTGGTTAATTAAAGATTGGCAGGTGCTCGACCCGACATAACACCTACCAGAGACTGAAATCAATCAATCAATCTATACTCGCATTCATTTCGTTTTGCAGAAAGAAAAAAAATGGTTCACTTTCGTTACAGTGATTACATGCTTGTTAGCAAGATTGATTGCAAGAATGAAATGTCTATTAGACTAATAATCATTGTAAATGAAATGACAGGCCATCGTTCAGCTCCGAATAAATCGTCGTCCGAATGACCACCCCGATAACAAAAACATCATGCTGTATTTTGTTCTGTCTCTTAGTCTGAAACTCCGTTTGCTATCTCATAAGACTGAGAGGAAAACCAAATCCATTTCCGTCACATTTGGCAGACGCAGGGTTAAAACAAGTATTTTTTAAAGAAACTGATTTTTAGATCAACGGGAGGTCTATTCTATAACCATGCAGCCGTGCCCTCGTACACAGTGAATGTTATTTTCAGCTTCGTTTGATTTCCATGTCATGTTTTTGATCAACTAAATACTCAAGTCAGCTCTGGATTAGTTGTACTTTTAAGGGTAATGCTTACGGAATACCAAAGGTTCTTGCAAGTTTACTTTGTCTGGAGGTTATGCTTTCTTTTCTCAATGCTCTTACTTCTTGTATATTGTTTTGTCGGTTCTGTTGTCTAGGAGATGTCGAAACCATGAGTTTCTCTAGACCTCCCCTCTATCCCTCTCTCTCTCTCTCTCTCTCTCACTCACGCACACACACACACACACACACACACACACACACACACACACTTAAAATCTCGTCACCCACCACTGTAATAGGCTGGTCGACAGATAAGACCATCTAGTGTTCTAGATATAATATGGACCAAACCAAAGATTTGAATACTTGAAGTTTGCACTCCTGGGTTCCTCAAATAATCCCAGGCACGAGTTGCGACAGATAACACGAGAGGTTTGTTAGGGAACTAGCTCTACATTTTCTTAATGTCAAACTACACAAATGATCTGCACAATCCTAATACTTGCCCCTTTTGAAATATATCTCACGTACTCAGTAAGGGAGATTGAAAGATAGTATTATTTTTTCTGGGTACATAAAGCAATTTGTTTGAAGTTACATGTACATGCGCAATTACAGACGTACTAGTAAGGCTAAGATTGTTTAAAATTTTATATTTATACAATTCAGTGATCACATCTTTGCTAGTTATGCGCTGTCCAAACGATGAAATACGGATAAATGGTGTTTGGGGTCCTCAGGGATGGGATACCTCACGTAGGAGCTACATATACTAAAATAAAATGTGAATTTTTAGAAATTCTGAAAAATAATTTAGAAATCAAGGTAAAACTTGGACTAAAGCAAACTCCCCTCAGCAGATATGGAAAGAATTAATAATTACATATAAACAAGATGGAATCAAATTAAATGAAATTTAACGTAAATGAACAGAATGTGATTTAGGCATAGATACGTGTTGTTTACAATCATTTAATGAATTCTTTTCAGTCTGACACAAGAACTAAGGAATTTAAATGCCGCTGTAATAGCCTTTGCGGTGGAGAACAATCCACGTTCAGTTTTCACTCTATTCCTCAGGCGCTTTGGGACGTGGGCAGAGGATGTAAATATAGTAATGCGACTAAACTTAAACAAGATACGTCAATGCGGTAGTTTTAGTCTGAATTGGAAAGCACGTTATATGACACAATAGAAAGAGAATACTCGACATCAAACAATTCAACGTCGACAGGGAACAGTGTGTAAATGATTCGTCATTAGATATTCTAAGAAAAATTATTTTTCTTGCGTCACTGGGTGAACACAGAGACCCTTTCTCCATATAAAAATTAATTGAAAAGAACCTGAAAAAAAAAAACATTGGGTCTATGGGCCACCTCCATTTGTTTGCATATTTGGTAAATGGGTGGCAAAGGAAATGATTGAAAGAAACCTGACTTTTCGCGACATTAGGGTGTTTGACCTTTTGTCCAACCCGCACGTGGTGCGTGGAGCAGTCCCTCTCCTGTCAGTCACTGAGAGGTCACATCTTACTGCAGATCAGACGTACGTGGGACTTGTGGACAAACCGTGGAGCTGTGATCTTGGCTGGTAATATGTCTTTTGGGAATGTGTGTGTGTGTGTGTGTGTGTGTGTGTGCCTGCGCGTGTATCTGTATGAGTCTCTGTGTGCGTAGGCTTGCGCGCGAGCGCACGTGTATGTGAGAGAGAGAGAGGGTGAGAGAGATAGATAATGAGAGAGAGAGAGAGATTTACGTCTAGGTCTTGGTACATGTTAGAGTCGACTTAGAAGTAGATGTTTAGTGGGGCCTTCACGCCTGTGACGGGATCTATAGGACCCGCTTACTTTTTCACGCTCTGCAGCAGTCTATCTATCAAAGGATTAACTTCTGTTCAACATTTCAAGAGAAAAACATCTTTAACAAATATTTCGTTCTCGTAATTAATGCCTGGCAAATGGTTCTATTAAGTCGAGCTTCTTTTTTCAGCGCTATTTCTCAATTTAATAAATTGAGTACTTTCACCGTGGACCTAAATATAGCATGGAGTCTGGGCGCTCTGAAGGACGTGATACATTTCATGAATGGCGTGGATATTTAACAAATGGCCTCTTCAACCAAATGGGCATTATAAACTACCTAAACCATGTTGGCCAGCTGGAATGATAATCTCTTCTCTTACGTTTTTCAATATGTTTCTTCGACCACTTTATTTGATTTATTTCCTGTAATTTTCTACGTTATCGCGCGCAAGTAAAGCTAATACGTTTTTATATTCCTGTTCTTTGTCCCTGTCAATTAGATGGTCTCTCCACCCCCTCCCCCCGTTTCTAAAATAACGTAGCTACTGATACCCCCCCCCCCCCCCTTCGTTTTTCCTGGAAGGGTACCGGGCTTTTACTTTTCCTGGTATAAACAGCGATAGTTTTGAACATTTTCATTGACGTACTTATTATATGTCTTTTGTGGCGCCTTGGGGGCGCTTTGAAATGACATCGTTACAGTGCTCACTAATGACAAAGATATGCTTTATCTCATGGGTTTGATTTGACTGTTTGTACGAGATTTAAATTGACTTGGAAAAAAGTTGTAAAATGGCAATTATGGTCTTGGAAATAAGTTGTATACGGCAAACATGGGGAGTGACTCTGTACGTTCATTTCTATAGACCCACTAAACATACTTTAGACCTCAAAATGGCATTTTAGAAAAACCGTTTTCTTTATTTTATGACACCTATTTTCAAAATATGTACCCCCGGCGGGACTCGAACCCGCAATCTTCGGTTTAGGAGACCGACGCCTTATCCATTAGGCCACGGGGGCTGGATGCACGCCCTGGGGTTATGCTGATCTGCAACGTATCCCGACGAGATGCACCTCCCCCCCCCACCCCCACCCCACCTGCTGAACGAATTTTCTTTTAGCCAAGTAGAGATAAAATTCAAAGGCTGAACGTTTTCGTTTACGATTAGGTGATAAACAAAGACACGAAATACTTAAAAACGTGAAATAGGCGGTATACAACATAAAATGCGGGGATATCGCAATGAACTTTGTAACCTTTCATAAATTTCAAAAGGACTTGTTTTTTCAAATTGCCATTTCACGGGTCGTTGCACTTAGACGGTGGAAAACGTGGGAGTCACGACTGTATGCTCCTGTCAGAATATAAAACAAAAGCAATTGCAAGTCAGCTTATAAATCACAATAAATGAACTGTTGAATGCGATGTGGTTATTTATTTTGAACAAGAAATATATTGTTATGCCTTTGCACTGAGAATGATACATGGTTTGTTTTAGCATTATAGAAGGTGAGTGCAAAAAAGCCCGCCATTGATCCAGGCAAACTGTTTTTTTTTAGTTTTGACCTTTAAAACAATGCATTACAACCAATGTGTGTGTGATTTAATCTTCCTTGATGCGAACTGACGTAAGGTTTTCCTGAGAGCAGCTGGTCCCGACTGCGAACTTCGCGATCAAAATTGGTGAAGACTTTCTTAGTGCCTACTTACTTGTCTACTGCTACAATTGTTTCGGCTATTTGCCAGTGCTAGGTTCACTACGCCCGAACATTTGGCAGAAGTTTCACACTTGGTATTTAACATTTCTTTCAGGTTAATAGACATTTTTGCTGGAGCGAGGATATGCCAGTTACGTTAACTCAACGAGGTCGACTTGATTTTTTTGTGTTGGGACATTGCCAATTCATAAGATTTGCTTCTGTATACGACAGATCTATTATAGAGTGTGCTTCAATCTGTTTCGAGGAAAAGACAATGGTTTTGTTTCAGATAGCTTTAAACACATAGGAGGGTGTTTGATTTCTTGCGAACACGGAACTTTTTGATGTTATGCAAAAATAAATCAAATGGTTTGAATGGTGTCGTCTGCACATGCCGTGTCGTGTCATGTGACTCAACGCTTCCTTACTCAAGAGAAACAGAGGTGCGGACATAATCTAGGAATGAAGAAACATTCCCCTTAAACTTATTCTCTCTTTTTTTCAGAAACAAAGCGGGGACGCTCTAGAGCCTGCTCAACAAATTTTAAAAAGGGGGATTTTACAAAAAAAAAATCACAACCGAGAAGATGTCGAAAGGGAAGAAGAGTATTTCCGTGAAGATCAAGACTGGTCAACCAGGACATGGCGAAGAAAGGAAGGACGAGGATGCTGTGTAAGTTTATCGTATATATATATTTTTTATTCATTCCATAAAACGATTTCCAAGTGACAATCTTATTTCAGGGTATTAGTTTTGCTAGCAACCGATTAGTGTCGCCTAACTTGTCAGACTTGAATCAGAATTTAATCGTGAACAAGTTTTATAAGTGGTCAGGATTTGATGCGATATTCTAAGCAGTTTTCAATTAGCCTACTTTTTGCAGCAACAACTTCACTATTTACTATTCAAATGGATTCCTCTACTGGCGACTAACTATTTATAGGAATGGATAGAGTTACATGTAGGCTTACATGTATGTAGTCTTATTAACAGTGACCCAGACTACTGCCGGAAAAGTTTCTTGAATCTTTTATAGACTCATCCAAATTAATCGAACGCTGCTTTTGCTTCTGGTGCTACATGTCTCTCATGTTTCCAAGAAGCCATGCAGGGAAAAATTAATATTATTGAATTAAGAGTTCTTCAGAATTTTCAGTGCGGAAATTGAACCGGCGCAGTTCTAAAAGCTTCGATTACACCGACGGGACGAGCCCGGAATATAAATGTGGTACATTTGAAATAATCAATAACTATTTAGTAAGGAACAGGGGCCACATTTTGCATCGGTTTTAAGTCGTGAATGTTCAACAGTATAAGTAGAATGTAACCTGCCATTATTACCTGGAAAACCATGTTTAGTTTTCTGTTTGCTTATCGTAAGAGCAAGCACATCATGCAAGTCACGTGGAGGAAGGGAAGATGACAAGTTAACGATTACCAATGAAGTAAATAAGAGGAGAGAGAGTGGGGGCAACGGTGGGGGGTTGGGGGGTGGGGGGTGGGGGTGGAGAGGGGGTTGTCAAAGCAGACCGCTATGTTTAATGCTTACTTCATTGTACACGTCAGATGCTGTTATAAATGACTCGGTATCTTAGAGAATTCCCTTATTGCTATCTTACATCAAATTCATATCGGAAGGCAAATAGAGTTAGTACTTTATTGGGCCTCGTTAGCACATCGTGTGAATGCTACGAGCAACTGAAATATGCGGGTCAATAAAATAGTTCATCAAATGGTGAAGCTGTCACCGGCTGATACGTATTTCGTTATCCAGGTAAAACAACTACGACCAGTTAATTTTCAATTCAAAAACACATCAATCAACACAAGTGCCTGAAGTAATCAATCAAACCACTGACTGGCAAAAAAAAATTCAATCTCTGCTGTCAAACAACAAAAAATCACATGTTACTTCCTTAATTGCAGTTTTTGTACTGAATTCTTATCACCATTTTTTTTATTATTATAAACTTGTATTGTCAATACGTTGAATAAGAGCAGCGGAATTAAAAATAAAATAACTAGCAATCATAAGATCTTGCAAAAAGGCAAGCGCGACATAACGGGAATCTTTCGAGACAGCCCAGTGTTCAATTAAACTAGATTTCGCATGGGCAGGAATTGAAGGTGAGTGGGATGAGAAATAATGGCAGACAAGCGTGTGTGCTGTGCAAAAACGCGTAAAAGCTGTTTTTCTCTTGCCGTTTTCTACTGGGACGTTTTCAGCGGCTGGCGTTCTGGACCAGCGAGCTTCAGAAGTGGGTTTAGAGCTTTCTGTATTAGAGGAAATTCCAAAAAGAGGTACCCCCGGCGGGACTCGAACCCGCAATCTTCGGTTTAGGAGACCGACGCCTTATCCATTAGGCCACGGGGGCCGTACATTTGGACAAATTTTGATCATAAAAAATCAATCCATAACAAAACGCATCACTCAAGCCAAATAAATGAGAAAACAAACTTAAGGCTATTCGCCCCTGAGATAGTCACCTGTCAGTTTATCATAGTATGTATTTTGTGCACGTATTTTTTTTTATCGTAACACGTTTTTTTAGGCGATATTAGATTCTCTATTCCATTTCTGTTTGCCTGTGGACATAAAAAAGATAACAGGAAAACAAAGGGTGACTGCAATAATGAATACAATAGACAATTCACAAAAATATCAATTTGGTTTTTTAACTCAAAGCGACGCAATTTCAATTTTTGTGTCAGTAATATTTTAGAATGTGTAAAAGGTAACAAACATAAAACCGATTACCTTATTACAGAAAATCAAAACAAAAGCATCTTTCAGGACATCAAACGAATAAATAGATGATACGATTAAATAGTTGATACGATGAAATACATACAAAAAAAAAATTGCCGTCATCAGAAGAGAATCCTGCGTCTTTCTCTCTACGAACGCCTACTAATACCGGTGCGCTACAAGCGCCGTCTCCAAGCGAGCACATGAAGTGTGCGTCAAGCTTTCATAACTCTATTTGAATCCTTCTGTCAATGCTGTAATCAGCTTTCAAACCTTGGAGCGCTGGGGATAAATATATACTTTCTTTAAGTCAAATGTTTGTACATTTCGTAATCCGACCGTATTTAGTTCACTGGCTGTATGGTTTTGCGATAGAGCGCGCACGAGTGAACTCTTGCACACAAAAGATCAAGAAATCCCCACTCTCATTAAAAATCCATTCTGACACTCTGTCAATGTAATGTCAGTGTTTGACTGGAATGAATTTTTTGTTTGTGTCATGTTTACGTGTAGATTTGGATAAAAACTTGCTTGTTTTAGGCTGAACACACTTTAACATATTTTTTGAATTGACGACAGTGGCAGCTCCAAAATCCCAAAGGATGAATTGGAGTGAATTTTCATGGGCCGTCTCTCTCTCTCTCTCTCATTATGTAGGCTTACATGCTTTATGGCCAGATTCATCACATTAAGTACACCAAGATATATATCATTACGTGGTAGACAGCTGGTGGAAACTTATTATATTATAGGTGCAGTTGAACTATTTTCCATACTTTATCCTTTAAAATTGATTGATATTGTTTGCCAGCTTTAAAAATGTCGGTTCTGTAAGGCAACAGCACACTATTGTTTCGTACTGATGCACTCAATTATTAGAACGGTTCTCAAATTAATTGACCACGGAGATTGATATCTTTTTGATATCTTTTAATGAAAGTGATATTGCCATAAGCACAATTTTTTTAGTATCTTCTGAGCCAAAAACATTGCAATCGTGCAAAAATGTCTGTCTGGAAATTGAATGTCGCAGCTGGTGGCATTTACGCCCAGTAGCAAGACTTAAGTTTGACTACGTGTACCTTTGTCCAAAAAAGAGTAACGATCTCTAAAGTTTGGCACACATTTTTAAGTGCCATTAAATTTTGTTTTCAAACAGTTCGTGTTGGCTTTTCGTTAAGAAATGCCATCTCTTGTTAGATAACCTTTAATGTATGTTTTGTATAAACTTGCATCAGCTCATTGCAGTAGGTGTGCCACCGAACGCAATCCAAAGGGAAAAAAAAACACAATTGGCACAGTGCACATGATCTTGTACCTGTGGCCAACTAAGTGTGACGACACCCTTGGGCTAGCCTAATCGCTGAAGATATGGGACAAATTCATACGAGACAACTTGACTGCTATTCATAACTTTTATTCTCATTCAAAACATTTAAATTCCAGAAACGTTGACTTCAGCCGAGCAAAACGATTAATCTTTTCATGCTTACACAGCGCATCATCAGACTATCAGTCTCTTTGATCGTACATCGCCTGTAGCTTACTTCCTTTCCAAACGTTTTCATCGTAAGCAGCGTTAAGGTCAGCACCATTTTGGAATGGAAGGTGGCCAAAAATCCGTCAACATTCCAACGTCCCTGTATTGGTGGTCTTGCGACGCATTTAGACCGATTCCCGGTCCTCGTCCTGCCCCGTCTGACCGCCACAGTAAAAGCTCACGTTGTGTAACTCAAAGACAGTCTCACAACAAAATCCAATATTGGGTATGAAAGAAATAAGACAGAAACGTCAATGAATCACCGAGGCTTGGGACATCAATCAGACTATTTCTAGATATCGTTACAGCCTAAAGCTATTCCAGAGGTTTCATTCGATTTGTTTGAAAAGCTGAGATATACGAAAGGTCGGGTCTTTTAAGGTGGAGGAAATAATATAATGTACGAAAATAGCACAATTTAGAAAGTTTATGGACAGGGAGAGGGAGGGGGTCGGTTGATTGTGCTTGAGTGGGGCTGACACTAATATCTTAACGCAGGGGACCCGATGACTGCAGTAACAACAGAGGAAACCCTGTCTGTTTGAAAACACCATGAACTAATTTTAAGTCTATACATCTTGACAGTGCCTTCGGTTCACACGTGCTTATTTTTCTATTTTTTTAATTAAAAGAATGCACAACGACGACCAGAACTAATATTGACGACCAGAACTATTATTGCTTTACAGTGAAGTGAAAATCTATTCAAGTGTTCCCAGAAAACTTTAGGCGCTGCGATATTTGACCGTAGAAGTTTAATTTCAAGTAGGAAATACAAGAAACACTCCATTGATCACCGGTATTTTTGATGGGGATCGTAACCACTTTATTGTGTCTCACAATTGTAACTTATGAAATGCTTCTGGTAGACACAGGGTGCTTCTAATCGATTTCCCCCAAAAGACCACGGAACACAGCAGTTTTGTTGTAGAAACTATCGATTGCCTCCTAGCGTCGTAACATATCCATGGCGACGGAGTATACATTCAAAACAATCGTATTAGAGCGGTAACTTATTGTAGGCGAAAACAGTTTGAATGAAGAAAGTGATAGATAGGGATGGTTTAAAACGGGACTTTAAGTTGAAACACGTTGCTTTTGTAGTTCAACATCAGTTGGTACATCGAGGAACGACTTGGAAACGCACGAACATCCGGACAAGCTTAAAGGAGAAGTTTGCTTCAATCGTTGAAAATATTTGCGTAGGGTGATACATAACGCTAATATCAAAGATATAGAAAATTAGTTAGGAAAAGCAAAGTTACATCACCTTATACAGCCAATATGGAGGATTACCTGAGCCAATTATACATGGAGACAAACCTTGATCTTGATGAATATGAAGACGAGGAAGTGGTGTATTACCTAGAGAGAAGCTACACACGTTTGGGGAGTGAGGAAAATGACGACGAAGATGAAATGTATTATAACTTTGCTTCTCTTACAATACTTGTCTCATGTGAATTATAGTGATACATCGCATCTTTTATGAAATCAAACTATCTCAAAAAGAAAAGAAAATGGAACAGAGCTTCAAAAGTCGTATCATTTCCTATTTCCTTCTAGCTGTTTTATCAGAAGGCGTGTATTGTATATACATATTTTTTTTTTTTGCAGGCCGCCAGTCCAGTGTTCCCCATGGAAGAAAGGCGGCGACTTCAACCTTCCCCTTCACGGGAAACTCACTATCCCGCCAAATTGTCTGCAGGGAAAGAAAGACGCCATAACCTGCACACTACTGACACCTAGTGACAGAAATATCCACATGCCGAGTCTAACCAGAGATGAACACCTAGCAAGCGAGATCTTTCTTTTTGAGTTTAATGGGACAAAAATGAAGGGGTCGCTGGGATTCGTCCTCCCATATTATGAAGTAGACTATACGTACTATGACATTGTGCTCAAACAGAAGAAACCGGAAGCGGATGAGTGGGAGAGTATTGATATGACGTCAAGTGACGTAAGTATATGCACGTGTTTTGTGATGTCGTCATAAAATGCTATGCTATGTTAAACATACATTTATACAATTAAAAAAAGCACTTCATAATTCCATGTTTCTATTCAATTTATTAATTAATATGAGTCCTAGTCTATTTCATATTTCATATGGGGGCATGTGCTCCTTGTACATGTTTCCCTTCAACCATGCGTATACAGTACTCTATCTTCAAATCGAATACAGTAAATAAATAACAGCAGACAAATCTTTTAGAAAAACAAGACTTGGACATTAAAATGTAGAAAGATACACAGAAAATAAAAATACAGATGATATTTCTTTTACTTTTTATCTACATTCCAGGCTGAAAAGCGTCTAGTAACATTTGAATCAGAAACTCTCGGTGCTTTTGCAATAGTTTCCCGTCTGAAATTAGAATCATTCGACATTAGTCCCCAAGGGTGTATCTACAATGCCAAGATTGGGAAGTACATTTCCATACGGTTTCCTAAAAAGGCCACCGAGACTCCATTACTCTGCGGAATACAGGTATGCTTAACTGATGCAATCATGATCGAAGCTGAAAGATATTCAATTTAGGTAACAGCTACTAGGTAAAAGCACTGGTCGCATATTGTCTCTGCCTTTAAGATAAACAGTTATTTATTATATTATATAATCATGATCAAGGGCTGAACAACCCGGTATACTAGTGGACTAGAATATATAATGCAAACTGGTGGCGGTGTTATATTGCAAAACTGATCACAACTACAGTAATATTATGTGGCAAAACTTTCTGGATGTGCAGACGCCCAGACACTAGTATCTAAAATTGTGTCATTCAATGCCCACTGAACACAGGGAATTATAATTCTTGCTGCCTGCCTGGTTTCACAGATTGATCAATATTTCTTACCGGATTCTTTTGGTTTTAATATCTTAGATCCACCCAACAGACCAGAATCAACTCCAAGTAATCAAAAGCGAACATCCAACAGAATTCTACGAATTTCTGGGAGCAACAGACATCTTTGAATTCCGACACAATGGACCTAGGCCCGATTTCAAAAGGTGAGTTTTCTTTCCTGCATGTCCCCCTACAAGATAATACGCATATATGTTTGTCCTTGTTGATGCATTGGGTAGTAAACTAGTAGTTGCTTCATATATACGCAGCCCACTGAAAAGTTAACGTACACGCACTTCCAGGCACTGGTGATGCATTTCAGAATGTATTTTGGAAGAGCTTTATATCACATTGCGATCTACTCATTTTACAATAACCAGCTTTCAATAGTCATCTTAGCTTTATGAGCGTATGTATGGTTAAAATGATTTTTGTACACTATTGTTAGTTCGGACACTCCGTCAGGCCGAGAGTCGCCCCCGTATGTAACTTGTATGCCAATGTATAACGCATGCGCTGGTCATGAAGAACATTTGAGCATGCGCCATCTTCAGATTGCATGACGTAAACGCTTTTCAAGCTTTTCAACACAACTTTGCGCATGTGCACTTCTATGAATTGTTCTGAGTTTAAAGGATGAGAGCATTGTGTGTATATGTGTGTACATCGATAATTTTAATTTAGTAATGTTTTCCTGCTATGTTTCTTATGCAAAGCTTTGCAATCGCATTATGAAGTACAGTATATCCCATTTTAATGTTTTTTAATCTTATTTTTGTTTATATTTTGCGGTGACAATTTTGGTTATCTTAAAAAAATTTGGATGCTTTTACGTTTGGAATAACGCGTAATGCAAACGCATATAATAATTTCTGTTTATGCGCGGACCAACGAACCCCACATTTATTTGTACAGACAATCAATACAATAAGTGATTAATGATACTTGTATGTACTACAGTAGGCATGCACATGTACATATAATTTTGACAGATACAGGATACATGTACACGTACCGAAAACCTACGAAACTATGATAAAATGAATAACTTACATCAGAAATAGTCTGTTACCAATATAGATTTTTCGTATATTTTAACAACATCTCCATTCACCATAACTTTATTTCAGACCAGTCACAATGAAGCTGCCATTGACATCCGTGTTTGAAGAAGATGAAAACACAGAAGATATCTGCATCATGCTGAAGACAGTAAAAGGGTGGGAGGTGCTGGAAAACCCGCTGAAGTTCACCCGCCAAAATGTTTCATTTGACGTCAAGATATTTACAAAGTAAGTTCTTCTTTGTACCTGATTTACTGCTTTTTGGCCGAATTGAAACGATAAACATGTGCAAGATGGTTTCACAACACCTATAGATATAAAAGCTATCAGTATGCGCGATTAATAATAATATTCAAGAAGTTAATGTCTAAACATTAACCGAAGTAAATGTCTAAACTGAGAATTTGTTGCTTTTTGGTGATATGGATATTTATTTTTAGTGAAAGAACCATTGCATATGTGAAAATCAGTACACAAACAGTTTCATTTCAGTACTGGATGACATATATATGTGAATAATCTTCCTTACAGATTCTGCATAGCGAAATCTCGACCAGGACGCCAGAGGTGTTTGCCAGAGGCTTTAAAGATAATCGAGGAGAGGAGCAATAAAATCAAAGTAGACCACGTGGCAATGGTCAAATTGGAGCAAAAATACTGGTCTATACTTGTGCAATGTGTCCAAAAAGACAAACGTGACGATATTGTGGCCAAACGCAAGGAGAAAGGATGGGTGGAAATAAAACTACCGGAAACCGAAACAGAACAGGACGACAATTCGTCAGGTTTCCCGCGCTTTAACTCTAGAAGACGTCACAAGCCAGTGGAACAGAAATCCGGTTGTAAGGACACAGAGTACCCGGATGGAAAGGAGATTCTTTTAAAACTACAGGGTGAGGTCCAGGTCAAGGTCAAACCAGTGGCTCCACCTGAGAACGAAATGGAGGTTGATGGCGAGGGAGAAAACGATGAAAACAAAGCTTCGGAGGAAAATAAAAATGATAAAGTGAACTTTGACCTTCAATCAAAACTTAACTCTATTGGCCTCAAAGATGATGAAAAACCCAAAGAAGATTATGATTCCCTCTTTTTTAACAGTTTACTTCCTGAGAGCTATAAGAAGTATGAAATAGAGCCCGTCCATTGTACTGAAAAAGACTTGTCTGGGACTTTGAACTTGTATTATAGAAACGAAGATGGGGGAGTCTCTCAATTCAACACAGTCAGCGTTAACATCAGTGAAAGTGCCGTGAAGGACTACTTTTACGTTGAACCCCCGCCGCCGGAGCCAGAACCAGAACCTGAACCGGAACCGGAAGTTGAGCCCGAAGAGCCAACCCCACGACCAAAGACCGTGACCTATAGGAACTTTGAGAGCGAGTCCTTCATGAGGATTACGCAGTCCAAACGGGCAAAAATATCTGGTAAGTCGTTGCTATTGTGAGCTAAGGGATAAATTAAGTACATGTATTGGTTAAACAAAATGATATTCTTTTGGTTCTTATGTTTATTTCCATCGACTGTATGTTAAAGGCAGTATCTTAATCTACCAGCCAAAGATCAGAAATTTCATTGAAGCTTTAGCAGTTTATTGTTTTAATCTTGTTGAAACAAACAAGTAGTAATTTTCATTTCTAATCTCTTCTGTGATTTTGTGGTCAACCTATGTTCGTTATTTTAGCTCCAATATAAGTTCAAACAAACATCTTTTTCTTTCAGTGCCAAAAGAATCCAAAACGATGTCTGGCCGGAGTCTTATGACACTGGCCAAAGAGATCGAACAGGGACTTACGCTAGCCGTATATTTGGACATTCCAGACAGCACCATCACAGGAATAGGTTTTGACGCACTGTCGAATGGACTAAGCCTAATTGACGTCACATATAAAATACTAATGTACTGGAAGAGGAAGACTAAGAAAGAGAGACAAGTGGAGGAATTGGCGTACGGTCTTCGAGGAATGGGTCGACCCGATGTGGCCGCTGTTCTGATGGAAAGGCACAAACAGAATTTGGAATTGACGCCAGATTGTTTTAAATACTGAACATGACAAACTAAACTGGTGTAGGGTGGCGTCCACAGCAGAGATAGGACCAGCGTTCTCGTCCTCATTCATCACGTTAACAACTATATTAGTTTATGGAAGTCGTTTTGAAATTAACAGCGAACGCGTGGATGCAAAAAAAAAAAAAGGAAAAAAAAAACATCTCAGAATGAATAAGTTTGTTGACGCTATTTAAAGCTAAATGTCGAGAGATCAGGCATTCATATCTGATATTGGCCATACATTGTATCTGTAGCAAATATAGTGTTAATGTGTTACTTTTTACTAGAACATGGTAATTTGACTCCAATTATTGTCCAAGATAGTTCAGGGTTTCTTAACATACGACATTATTGACTTTGGTGACACCTGCCGTCCATCGCTGTCTATGTTTTGCCTCCGCTGTGATGTTTTTTCCTCCTGAAATGAATGGGATTGCAATCATATCACTGTGACAATTTCCATGGTGTCCTGAGAAAGATGTCGACTGGCGGCACCAACCTTGGTCATGCTATCTTCCCATTAACTTAATGTATGCCGGTATTCACTTGAGCAATTTTTGCGGCAGGATGCTTCGTCTCACATTCATGGTTCACGTCTTATACAGTGTCTACTTTGTCTTTGTACGTGTCAATATGTTTGCTCAAACACAATATGTGGCTTCCAGGTTTCGTTTTTCTGAGACGTGCTTTATAGTTTTATACACGCATTCTTCATATAAATATTTAGGACTATGTGCACTATTTGGAATTATGAACATATGACTCTGCATGATTGCTCATTATATTTCATGACATAGTTGCTTTTATTGTATTAGACGGTTATGTGCTATTGCGCCCGTGTACCGCGTAATTCGCGTGCCAAAATATTTTGTAACTTCGTATCTATTGTATACTAAGGTAATATATGAATAAAGTAACTACACACAAAAAAAGTAATGTGAGAGTTGTTGATTTCATTTTTGTACTATCATAAAATACATTCTGCACAAGGGATTTTGAAATGTCCATTTCATGTATACCTATCAAGAAATTTTACGTAGAATGAGTAGAGTCATAGATAAAAAAATAGAAAAATAATGAGAAACAAAATGTCTTAGTCCCGGCGCTGACAACAAAAATTCTATCCACCGTCTACGCTTCAATATCAATGCTCAGTGGGCAGCATCACTTCTTTGCAGTACTCTCGTCTTCAACCAATGGCGTACTTCCTCCTCATTGTTAGTAACCCACCGTGCATTAGCTTTCATCAGTTCCAGCATTTCATTCAGAGCCGCTCTTGTGTAATCATCCATTGCGCTTCCAAATTTGTGTCGAAAGGAGTAAACCTAGAAGTTGAAATAAATCAGGTAAAATGAAAAGATGTATTAGTCCGTGTATATGTACGGTAGGGTCCATACTAAGGCTTATGTATCTTATTCAATTACGCTTTCTTCTGCGATAATCTCAATCCGTCAATGAAACAAAACAATATTATCTTACAAAAATGCAACAGTTAGGTCAAATGTACATTAATCTGCACTGTTACATTTGTACACTTTAGAAAAAAAAAACGCATTTTGTACAGCTAACGCATTTCAGATCCGATCCTGCTCTTCCGTTTTCTCAACGCCATTCGGAATTGGCCGAATCAAAAACGGAAACAGTCGAGTTTTGCCAACAGTACATGTAGGCACAAAAATACGTTACCTCTTGGAAATCCACTTTCGTCCAAAACCCATCTAGGATTCCCCCTATCAGTTCTTTTCTATTCCCCAAAACTCTGTCCGTGCTGGAAAGTTCAAGAGTCGGCCGTTAATCGCGACTTCTCGTCCAGTCAAGCGAGATATCACTGCATAGTGCAGCCTCGATTTGATTTTCTTTGTAACAATATTGACCTATTCAAAGGTTTATTAATTTCATGTGTAGTACATATGACGTAAGCAACCCTCCATACACTCTTATAGGAAATAAAAACAAGTCATCTGAACAAAAATCTGATTACAAACCTATTCCAATGTGCCTGAATCCAATCCCAGGCAAGTTTTCTGCCAAACGGACTACTCCCAACAGCCAGAATAACGTTACTGGAATCGCTAACAGGAAAAGTGCTGGCGTTTGTAGCATAACTAAGGTACCTTAAGTTAACAACAGAAACAAAGGTAAGTGACAGATATGTGAGACAACAGAAAGCCCAATCTACATGTAGAAACTATATTTTACAATAGATTCATGTTGGAATGGGTTCAAAAATTGATTAACGGTAAATGTGTTATATAATTTTTGTACAGTGTATGTTAACGATGCACACTGGGATGGAATGAAGGGCGGGTCTCTCTCTCTCTCTCTCTCTCTCTCAAAAAAAAAAACAAAAAAACATGATAATATGAAATGTTTCCACAGCTCTTATAGATCTTTCCACTGTATATTGTCATTTCATGCTTTAAAATATCCAAAGGACCCAAAAGAAATGTTGCTATACGTTTGAAAACCTACCTACTCAGTACCCATAATTCCTTGCTACATGACAGCGCGCCCTCCATCTGATCCCTATGTAACCATAGGAGGTCCCAGTCACGTGGTGTACCGTCACGAATCGCTGTGCAATATGCGAATTCTTCAAATGTCTCCGGGAGGGGGCTAGAATGATCAATATTAGCATCGTATACATTGATGTGGATTTAAAGCTTTGATCCGCTGACTGAAAAGACGTTCGCTGAAACGTCTTGATAGGATCTAAAATAACAAAGATTCAACTTACTGAAACAGATTGAATATTCGCTTGGTAAAAATATATTATGTCTATATAAAAAGTCGCAAGGACGCAAAGCGTTGGACGCTATTAAATAGGATAAGGTAACTGTAGTGTTTCTCTCTCTCTCTCTATCTATCTCTCTGTGTTTTGTAACGAATATATACAGTTATATAGGATAGATATATGACCTTTACGCGACTCCTATCTAAACAAACCTCTCCACTGTATGAAACCTGATGAAAAACTTCTAAAAGTCGCCTTTACTATCTTAAAGACTTTTTCCTGGAAAACAAACACAATTATCTTTTTGTTTTATTTTTATAACATAAATGACGCACTAATCTAATAACAATGGACAAAATAAAGAGAATGGCTGCAATCTTACCTCTGGTCCGCTGAAGCGTTGACGAATCCCCTGAAGGAAACCATGGCTCTGTTGGCGCAGTCTTTATTACCGAAGTAACACGAGTTTTCGAGCACCATGATTCTCAACAACCTTTCAAAGACAATTTCTAGGAATTAATCAGATAATTGATCAATACGTGTATTACTGGTATGCAAAAAGGTACGTCCAGTAATATTACGATGAACAGTAGCTACTGTGTCAACAATGATACATTTATAAAAATACATGTTGTTTTTGGCAGGTTCCATGTTAATTCACCGTATAGATCTTGATAAAAATAGAAGTATATATATTGATGCACCTTGAAAGATCTACAT
The DNA here is from genome assembly GCF_051362555.1 of Lingula anatina. Lineage (NCBI taxonomy): Eukaryota > Metazoa > Brachiopoda > Lingulata > Lingulida > Lingulidae > Lingula > Lingula anatina. The sequence continues at coordinate 17,831,156 of NC_141773.1, read as the reverse complement.
TATAATTGTTAAATAAAGATATAAGCATATTTAACAACTATAATGTAGATCTTTCAAGGTGCATCAATATATATACTTCTGTTTTTGGCAGGTTCAACGCATGTGTTAACTGATATGACAATTGCAATCGTAAGAAAAGTACCTTTTTGGGTAATCACCAACATCTTTCCATTCCAGTTCATTGTAAAATGGCAATAGGAGACCGTGAATATATTTCTGAAATAGGTAAAACGGACATGTCATTTTATGAATCACAACTGATATACATGTACAAATGCGAAATGTTGCGGTTCTTAGTTTTTTAACAGTATTCAGCTTTTGAAGGTGGGAGACTTTGGTAAGATGTAAGACTTTTCACTTCCACCTGAGTACCAGAAAAGATTGGGTACGGTTCTTATCTTTGGCTTCACTACTGCACATCTATTCATATTATGTTCTCTAGTGCAACACGAAAAATCTGGTTGCATATTGGTATGTGTACGTTAACATGGGATTCATTAACATAAGTGCAAGGAAACATTGGATTGAAAACAAATAAAGAACAACATTAAAATAAATAAATAAATAAATATACCCGGAATTCCACATAAAATGCAGTTCGTGCGATGATTTTGTCTATTAAACGAAATATTTTTATGGCCGTCTGCCATGGTCCCAACTCTCGTTCCCGCGAGAGGTACTCGGTGAGCCTTAATGCAGTGGTAGCAGGTAGCATCCCAGATCTGAAACGGTGTATATTGTGTTCAACTTGATAAAGATTACTAATCTTATAATGCACTTTAAGGAGAAATGATGCCTGAAGGTGTTATAATAACAGAGATGTAGTTAAAACGCTTATGAAATATTCAGTGAATATATATAATTTTCTTCCAATCACACTCATTGCAGCAGTTACGGTATATCCCCTGTCGTTAATCTATCCCGATACTTTACACGCAGCAGCTGGTTTAAAAAGTTTTTAGAATGATTTAACTGCCTTTACCTAGCAAGGTTAAATGCATCGTCTATTAGTTGAGCGCGAATTTCCGGGGCGATAACCTATGAACCAAGAGAAAGGTCAAGTTCTTTAAAACAAGCTTATCAAACACAGAACAACAATGACATTTGCGAATTACCTGGGCTAAACTCAGCTTTATCATCAATGTCTCTGAGAAAATTTCTCTGAGAGAAAAAGTGTCTCAAAAAACCTATAAGAACGACATATATACTGAAATCTTTAAAAAATCCAGGTCCCAGTTATGAGGAGATAAGCAAGGCCACATATACTAACCGTGTGATTTCTATTCAGCAAATCGATAATAAGCCCCCAGTTCCTGGAATCATAGTTGACTCTATAGAAACCAGGTTCCCCTACATTTCCCAGCAGCAAGGAATCTTTTACCAACGGAATCCCGGCGATTTCCACTGCAATGGAAAACAGAGGCATATGTACATGTATAAAGATAAAGAGTACATTATACTTAGGCCTACAGTAATACTTCTTTCTGTCTACAAAATTCGGTAGCCAAGAGTTGAATGCCCGTAATATTTTTATGAAGCAGAAGACAGTAGGGAGGAAGTGATCCTCTTTAGGTTAAGCAGGTAGATTGATACTTACCGAAGTTCATATAAACAGTATATACGGAAAGGTGGTTCAGTTGATATGTTAACTACTGTGATATACCGGTGTGTGTGTGTGTGTGTGTGTGTGTGTGTGTCGGGGAAGGGGGCAATGCCCAACAGCAATTACGCAATAGTAATTGTCTTACGTCAACAATACTTATTGATTTAAACCTTTCCCCAACTCTTTGTGGCATATGATGCGTCTTAATCATTGAAAAAGAGGATAAATTCTATACAAAAATAGCAAAATTCTAGAGAATAGACGCTTAATTGTTCTATACGGATAATTAACGAGCGCGAGCCTACAGTCCGTGACCAAGGCAGCAACGGGCACATTGATCAAGGAACCGACACAGGAACTCCTTTTGTTAAAGTGTCTTGTCATATAAACTGATCCGTTATTCTGTCAAACTAAGGTAGTATTTCTATGAGTGCGTTTACAATGCAACTACTGTACTAAATGTAGGAAGTTCCAATTAACTCCGCGGGGACTCTTGCTGAATGCAATCAGATTAATATATTTTTTTTACTTGTCTTGCTACTTAAAATAACGGTCTTTTATCAATGCTGTAAAAGAGATAATTTCTGCATTTTTCTTCCTTGAACAGAATTGCATTGTATCGTAGCATATATTTTACCAAAGTAAGTACAATTTTAAATGAAAAAACATCAGCAGGAAATGATATTTCGGTCAAATCACATTACTTTTTCACAAATCACTGTGTTGAATAAGGCGGCAGCTGAAATGTATCTAATAGAGAAGCAGCTAATGTTCATAGTCGGCACCGAATAAACTTGTTTCTTAAAAAATACCGTCTCACATTTGCATTTGCTACTGTACCCAAGCTGACGTCAATCTAAAATCTTTGCAACTAGCGGCTATAATGTACCAAAGCAATTCACTTGCTTTGAGATAGTATCGAAACCAGTTCCACGACCAAGCATTTCACCTTTTCAAGACAGATAAAAGATAACAAGCTCTTGAGGTAAGATGCAACACGCAAACAGGTGACATTCACTTAACTATCTCATTAAAAACAAGATACAGAATTATTGTTGTTTTTTCCTGGAGCTAATAACACCTTCGTCGTAGTGGCGTACCACCTGGGCGACCGCAGCTGGAGAAAACATCAAAGAAAAGTAGCAGCCGCACTGGTAGAACTTGAACTGCCGCTAATTGGAAGCAATTCATCATTGCGAAGCCAGGCGAAAGCTCGAATTTGAATTAAATTTTGTGGCATTCATGTTAGTTTGGGCAGGCATGTAGTAGTATCACTGTTAGGTAACGTAATGTTGGCACAAAGTAACCTAGACAAGGGGAAATATGAATCCAGATTGCAAAGGCTTGAACGTGCTTAAGTCTGTGTCGTGAAATGGTTTCGCGCAAAAAACGTATATCTGCAAGTAAATGACATTATCCAAATAGATAACAGAAATGGGCAGTTACCCCGTCATCCATCGTGAACACAACATCCTTGGCTGAAGTCAATACTGGCAAAAACAATTTTTTTCACCGGAGATTACATGGGTATTAAAAAGCGGAACCAGTACGAGTTTTTTCTCTTTGAGAGGAGAATATATAAAGCGCATTCGATAGAACATGCTACAATACGTGTTCAGAGCATCTCGTATTCTGTTAACCGGACGGTTTTTTCAAATATTTGCATTTTGAAACTATAAAGATCTAAATAGCCAGTTAAGTTTCCCGAAATTATATCTAACACGAATTATAAAATAAATAAATGCTAGTTTATCATTATTGGAAACATTTGTCAGATATGCACAATGGAAACATGTCCTTTTTTTCTTACATAAACTCTCGATGGATTTTATATAAACGTTGGCATATCTTATCTAAAATGTGTTTTTTTTTCAAAAAAGAAAAAAGATCGTGACTGTCCATTCACTTTCGTCTTGTGTGCATCACTAATTTGTTTATTGACTTAATGTTGGTTATCTTTGGTGACAAAATGCTCAGTGTTCACCATTAGTTTAAATATGTTCATTGCCGATAAACTTCCGCCCAAAGAAAGCTACACGTACGTGCACCAATGTACAGTATGTAGCAGGACACACTCTGGTATATACATGTATGTAAAAAAGAAGAGCATCACGGCTCCGTAATTTACTGTGCTTTCGTGTGGGTTGGGCCCAACCCATTCTTGAACCATATTTCTCTATGCTTCCTTAATGTGTTATAAGACCAGCAGGCATATTGTGCATTATTATTCAATTATACACGAAACCCGAATTCCGGCATTCATATTACGAAACAGTGGAGTGTACCTCAGTAAACTTAATATATGTGACTAATAAGACCCGTTCCTTGTAATATAAAATGGGCCACCTGTTAACTGGATGTTTATATCCTTTTCCCCCCGCTCTTGTGATTCTATTACTGCACTATGGTGAAAAGAAAAGAAAAGAAAAAAAATTCCTTGCAGACCAGTTTTACCGAACACGTCAGAGTGCCCGTGATTTATTTATTATATCAAAATCAGATAACTGTCGCCTTATAGAACAAATTACCCACAATAAAACAAGATCCAATTCATCAGAGTTGCCAATGCTTGAAGTTCGTGTCTGAAAGAGCAGTAATAATTCAATCTAATCCCTTATTTTCGAAAGGTTGTCACGTCAATTATTGAGTACGGCACGTGTCGAAATGGGCACATACACTGCATCCAATGAGGATTCGACGGGTAATGGATATAAATAGATTTTTCATTGCCTATGAAATGCTCATAATGGGTTGCACATTTCCGACAAATACTCATCATTGATTGCACATTTGTTTGTTAGAGGATGGGCAAATTGTTCTGTTGTCTTTCAAAAGAATATACCACCCTTGTGTGAAGGTTACATATTTAGCTTGGAGTAAAAATCGATTTGTTTGAGGGTAACATTTTCGTTTTATGGTGCCGTGAAATAGTAATGCCATTTTTCAAGCAACAATAATACATACAAGTAGAATTGTAAAGGAGTGATCTTAGTTCTCGACCATCATGTAAGGGAACCTTAAACAAATTTTCAGGTGGCAAGAGGTCTCTTCATTATTTGTTTCGATATCAAATCATCTGTAAAAGAAAAGAAATGTCATCGGTAAACGGGTCACTTTTTCTCAATTTCTGGCAATAACCCCTTTCAGAAATAACGAGGAATACAAACATCACCTTTGTTGTAAAAAATGAAAGAGAAAAAAGCCCCATTAAGGGTACAACAAGTATTAGGGTTAACGTGAATGTACAGACAAGTTTTGTTCATACATGTATAAAAGGCTATATGGTACTCGAGTGTATGATATCTTCCTTCATTCTTGATGTAAAAATTGGACCATGACTACTACCTAAAATCACGTATGCCAACTACTATTATTCATAACCTCCAACAGTTTGCTGCATTCCCATACCATTACCCATACAATTAGCCATTTTTAACTGTAAAAGCACATGTAGAAGGATAATGAAGATATGAAATTTGGAACATCTCATAGCGAGTATGGATTCCACAGCTGTCTGGAATAACTGGAAGGTAAATGGTTCTGTTTAACTCGTATAAGAAATACATCCTGTCGTTTTGACACCGGGGTTAATACATACAGCTTCACAATTGTTTATCGATAAAGGTTAATTTTTAACAATTCCCAACAGATAAATCACTGATGGTTCTCAATCCCTTAAACGGTTTTTAAAGAAAAAAAGGAGATCGTTGGTGCACGATAGAGCTACGCAATCGCATCTAAAAGTCAGATGATATTGGCATAGGATCAAGTGTCTGAGAAGTGTCTTATTTCCCAAGCTTTTGACTTTGGATTTGGGATTCTGAGCAGATTATGTGATAGTAATATACATCTCTTTTAGAATCCATGCTGAGGGCCATATACGTAAATGGAGGGCCGCAATAAATCAGACGTTTTCCTACAGTGCATAAAGGTGGTTCTGCCAGGAAAAAAAGAATGGCATTTTGATTCTTTACTGAAATTAGGGACAGCAAATTGGGTGAAAATCAACTGATTGTTTTTGATTTACGGTTACTATGTGGGTGTTTTCCCTGGCAAAATAAACCGTTTCAGCACCAGAAGATACAAAAGTCATTTACAAACCGCTAAAATTGGATGCCAGGCATTTCCCAGTGGAGAAAGAACCAAACTGGACTGATTGGGAGGTGCACGTGTTTCTCAGTTCAAAAAAGTTCCTCGCCGCTCTCCATGATAATTATATTGCCCTGTTGCATCGAAAAGTATTTTAAGTACTTTGGATAGCTACATGGAATGTAGTAGATAGATTGAAACGTTATCAATAAGGGACTGATATAAAGAAAAGAAAACGCTGTTTTACTCGCGTATATAAGAATACAATTGACTGGCAGGCAGTGCAGTTTATTAGCTCCATTGAAACAGAGGTTCCAATCTGAGTTATGATGACCCGAGGTTACAGTTTTCAATATACAGGAATGGGGTTAATTGAAAAGAACCGCTCAAAACAGGCAGCAGTGGGTCACAAATCTGAATAAATCACTGCGAGATAGATTGTAGTGAATAGTGACGACAAATACGTTATATTGTGTCTGCATAACTTTCATTATGATTTAGTAAATAGAATATTTTATCTAAATATATAGATAAGATGAACACCATTGGGACAGTTGGCGAATACCTCGCACAGGATTTTTAAATCAAATTTTCATATAATTAGTCAGAGTGCCTGCTTGGGTGACCGAATTGGAAAATCAAGCCCCTGCAGAAAAAGCGTACCCCAGTGATTGGATATATTCCCTGCAAATGCACGTAGAACTTCCCCTAACAGCCAGACATACATGTCTGCCAAAGTGGGTGCCGTTTCGAGCATTTTCAAGAATTCAATCTCTCGCCAAGCGAGTCTTGTTTTTACTGCAAATTCTTGTTAAATAAACAACCCGTGTACAACGAAATTCAATTAACAAATTGAAATTCCTGAAAGCAACTGGATGAAAATGAACCCTTCCTGTTTTTGTCAGAGATAAAATCGATTTCTAATTTAACTTCTATACAAAGCAGTAACGACTGATTCCTGGTAAAGCACCTGTGTAGAGAGATTGATGTAAGCTCAGATTAACATGTTTTGTTAAGTTTTCAAGTAAAATAGGTAGACCAGATTCAGGATCGCTAGCGTGTAAAGTATATTAAAAATAATAATAGAGAATTATAAATTAAAATTCAAAGACACGTTTCCTTACAGTCGACTGTATGCGAGTCTCTCGTACACTACAATCATTTTGTTAATTGACTGTATAGTCTGATGACTTTATATACAATCCGCCTGACGTCACTAGGACATTGACCGCTCATGATATCGAAATCATGAGTATCGAAAGCAGTCCACTTTACTTCTATTACACGGAGATTTGATAAAATTGCTAGATTGTTCATAATTATAATTTCGGTGTCAGTATCCGCCAGACGTGTCATGGCGTTTACGCCCAATCAACAGGACGGGTACCAAATTCGTTTGGCTTGAAAAGGTTAAGCTAACTAAAGCTTAAATCTGATGATATAACGGAGCGCCTAACCCTTACCCTAATAAAACACCAAAAGATCTGTGATCCTATACATAAGTCTTACCATTGGAATACTAAAAGTCGTATTAGGTGCTCCTTTACACGTGTTACAGGAATGTTACACGTGTTCGTGTTACACATTTTGGTATACATCTGGTATATGTAGTATCAGATTATATGCAGCTTGACGAACATGTGTTCAACATAAAAAAACAACAAAAAACAAACAGCGTTCTCGTCATTTATCACAAGAGCGAGTGAGACAACCAAAACGTCTGGGCATTGATCGATTGGCACTACAATACTTCCATAGGCCAGCCTTGAACTGGCTCAGGTGAGAAATCCCCCCGAATTGTTTTTGCTGGCAGTAGACATTTACTCTCTCTTGGCCTCGCGAGTGCTCCTGATTGAGCTGAGGCACAGTGAGCATAGTGACTGGTGCATCCCCGCTGGCAACACACACTACAGCACTCACCTTCCGATCCCATCAGGTGCGCCGTGCCATCTTCAATTAGTGAAACAAGGGGCGCAGTGTACAGCGCATTAACAAGTTTTATGCACAAGTAAACAGCATTTCATCGCAGGTGAATTGTAAGATATACACACCAGTGGTACAATTGATGTACTGTTTTACCTGCGCTATAAAAACATCGAAGCACAGATTTGAAGTGTACTTTCTCAATTTTTTAAACAAAGGAACCTGGATGCGACCGGAAGCTACACGCTGGCTTTCCCGACCTGTGTCACCACACCTGCCGTGTACCATGTCCAGGAAGGAAAGGTAGCCGTGGTATGACACATCATGACAGCTGCGAAGTAAGTACCTGAAAGTGGTGGGCGCCACAGTGGGCATTACGCAAATTGACTACTTTTGTTTCCAATTGTTTTCTATTTGAAGCACAAATCAAATCTGAATCGTGTAAAATAGCAGAAGCAAATGCGACAAACATCTCTTTGTTTGCAAAATGCATCAAATGCATTGTTCATTTTTGAGCGATGCTCATTTTAAATAAATTAAACGGGTACACTTTGCCGAGAAATTCTGACTGGTAGATTCCCTATTTTAATATGAGTAATGATAACGCAGGGTATAAGGGGGAAGAATGCATTTGGTATTGGAATTAAAATAAATATTGATCTTTGGGCTTCTTTAAACTGGATGGGCTTTATTCAGAAAATACTTCGTCAGAGCACTTCATTAAGCGTATTGGCGTTATCATTCCCTGCAGGCCTTATAAATTAAAACCAAAAACCAATTAAGCGCATAAAATTAGTTATGCTATATAATTGGCTTCTTCGAACCATATCGCTGTCATTTGGAAAGGATATTGGACACTCACTCACGACATTTTAATAATACATCCAATTAAGTATACTTTAGGAAGTGTCCCTATATGACCTTAACAGTTAGACGACACACAAAAGCAATGTCCTTTTTACAAGTATTACATTTATGGGAATAAAGCATTTATCTATTTGAGGTAACAGGCGGTAAAATAACGTTAGGATAGGGGTGAGACGCTCGCATCTTTGACTTAGATAACAGTACTGGGAACGAAAGGGCTGCGCGTTTCTCGGGTCCTCACCCCATCGGACTGAGTTAGTTACAGTAGAAGCTGCGGAAAGGATACGTCTTTTCACTTTAATGCAATTCATTATCGTGGAAATTGATGCAACCCAAATGGTACAAATGTAATGGTTTAAACTAGAACCATTTGTCTTGTGCGATGCTATATCTTCCACTAGGGATATTTAGACTAACTACAGACCGATAAACTAAATTAAGTAACGAATACCTTTCTACTGATTCATGGTATTAATTGGGTTGATTAAATCATTGGGTGTATACTTTTCTTTTTAATAGCACAATTAAGATTCTAAAGAATATGTTAATGAATTTTTTCATGGTTCAAATTTGGCTCATTAAGATGGTTATTAATTAAAACACGGCAATTTGAAAGTGAATTAAGCGCGACTGGTGCTTTGCGCAAATTTTGTGTTGAACCCCGTAGCAAAAAAAAAAAGTATACACGTTTCTTCTCATTTTGCCGAATACAAAGAAGATCGCTCAAGTGCCTATAGCTGTCAACACTGAAATTGGACAGTATTCACACTTTGAACTAGAAAGACGGGATTTGTTCAACTAGTCATTGCCATTGACCGAAATACAGATAAAAGTGATCATCCAAAGTGCTTCTTTTCCGTCATATGTATCTGTGAATTAAGACGTTTTCTATTCTCAGAAGGAGTGGAGTCGGCACCTTACGTTGTTACGCCTCAATCCAATTCCAATCTGAATTCCCATGAAAGCAAAATCTATCCTGGAATGAAATTCTCCAAAAGCGATAGCATAGTAAGTGTGCGATCAGAGAGTCGGGATATTGTACCATGCCCTAGAGGAGAGGAATCTATCTCTCGTGTTAACCCATTCAACAGCGCCAGGAGACCTACCACTCCGTGCCAGATTCTGGAATAATACCATCCTCTTCAGCTTAATTTTTAAAGTGTTAAGTGAATGGAGGACCCTATGAAAAGGATATCGTCATTATACAGCATACAGAGAGGACAAACCAAAGAGTCTAAAATATCATAACAACAAAGCTGAGCTGGTATGTGGTACACGAATGAGTACAAGAAAGGGAAACTGGGCAGTTGTGCATTTGGATTTGTTTCAAATTTTGGTCCATGCTAATAGATATAGGCTCCACAGTACGTAGCGATACACACGTTGTCGCACCTGTTCTAAAATCGCAGTGCGATGTTTACCCTGAAACTTTCCATTTAGGCCAGAGAAAACACTTCACAATATACTGATTAATCAGATTTAGAGGGCTAAGGCCACTTAAAGGATATATTTTCCTAGAAATGACACAAATAAGGGTTTTTAGAAATGAAAACGAAGAACAGGTGGCCATTTTCGTACAATCGTACGTATGACAGGTGACTGTCACAGGAAAAAAAAAACGCCTGGAGAAGATGAGCACTCACTGCGTCCAATCGCCAATTCAGTTATTATTCCAATAATCTTCAGGGCCAGTAGTACCACGGGAGTTGGGGAGAATTCTTGATGTCCTGACAACTTAATTTGGTGGACATTCGCGCCACATGATATTAACCCCAAAGTTAGTGGAACAGTTACTGTCCTGTAGCATTCACCATTCGTGATTTGGCTTAGCTGACGTACGGCTGAGATCATTCGGGGAAAAGTAAATATAAAAAAGCAAATTAATTGGAGCAACCATCGATTTTTCATTAAGATTTGATTCGGAGCCAGATTGGAGCTTCACGCTGCAGTTACCTTGGCGCCGGTTAAAGACGAGCATGAAGCTGTGCTTCGCTCGAGTGATTTACATAAATTAAAACATTGTGGATCGGGCTTGGCACGGAGCGTGGAAAACAAGGTGCAAGACATTGGAACGAAAAAGATAACAGACATTCTGTTCAGCTTCTGTGTGGTTTCAGAAATTGTGAACAGGCCTGTGTGCAGACCAAGCGAGAGGCACCGTTTACACAGTAGGAGAATCCACATGTTGGGTTTTTAGGTGTGATGATTCTGTTTTATGTGATCAACGATAAAAACTACGCCTATGGATTCTAGATCTGTAAGTTATGCCAAATAGCTCAAGGAGTCCCATTCCATAGAAAACCTGTTAAAATAGCAAAACTCAAACAGAAAGGTAAGCTTCCAAGTTAAAAACAGAATAAGATTTTGTAAAAACGCATAATAAACGATTAACAACCACCATATTGATGATTATTTGTAAGAATGGCAAAAATGGATAAAAAAAAAAGATAAAAAATAAAAGCAACGTTGTTTTTAAGGTCATTGCAGAGGAAGCCATATTTTATAGCAACGAGCACTGCGTCTGAATGTGTCGATTTCCAATTGAATTAACAAGTTATTCATTGAAAAAAGCTCACTGAAAAAGTTCACTTTTTTCACGTGCATCTGTGGAATCTTTCAGCAAATTAAGCTTATACTGGCTTAATTTATCTGCTTCAATGTTACGTCCTAATTAACTATGCTTGCTTTCAAAGGAAGCTTGCGATTCAATTTTCCAAATGGGGAATCAGAAAGGAGATTTACCCTTTAAATAACAATGTAATTTACCAATTTATATGAACCGTCACATGCTTCCGCCATTAAAACCTAATATTCCTGTGTTGGGTGCTTTTTACACTTTGTTTTATAGCCCGTTAAATGTGCTGACATGGAAAACCAACTAGTCATAACTTTTTTCTAAATTGACATTTAAAAATATTTTCAAAACGCCTTGTTTTTGAGAGTTTATGTCATCGACAGGAATTTCCTAACACTTATTACGCCTGTCTCCTCCCCCCTCTTGTGTTTTCCAAGAATTTACAACAAGTCTCATTAAGACAATTTCCTCTCTCAATACAACCTTACTTGGTCTAGTATTTCGTGGCATTTTGGAAAAATTAATAAATAGCTATAGAGATTTATACCACTAAGAGGCGTTACCAAGCATTGGGATGTTATCTGCTCGACCACAGAGCCGACAAACCAAATTAAATACCACACCCATGATAAAATTATCCAACACGGCTTTAAATTATAATCAGTGTCGACGATCCAGTGTGTCATATTTATTGATCATGCCAAAGAAAAATTGCAACTCATTGACTAACCGTATATACCGTATTGAATCCAATGTTTTTTTTATTTCTATTCGTTTTACGTAAGAGCACGGGTGAAAAAAAGGCATATCATGTTGATCAAAATGAGGAGTGTAGTGTTTACCCAGACATTAACTGAAATGACTCTCTAACTCTTGTCAAACCACTTCATTATGCAGTTATTGGGGTTTGAAGGTAAAACGTAAAAAAAAAAAAGAAAAAAAAAAAAAAAACATGACAATACAGACGTTGGCGTGATAACATTTAGTAAAAGAGGTTGCTGAAATCCAAACAAATATAACATGTATTTGCAACGTTTTTGTTCCTATGTATATGACAACTATTCATGTGTATCCGGCCCGAAAAAATTTATATGTAACTTAATTTCAAAGTGAAAATTGTCGGTGGTTTTTAATTACTTAAAAAAATTAAAATGGCAAATTTATTTTGATTATTGATATCTATCAGTATTCTAATCCTTAAAATACGTAATCTTTTTAAACTTCGCCTCATAGGTTGCCATGTTTATTAAAAAAATTATCGTTTAAACAAATAAAAAAGATTACGTCTTCACTAACAACGTGATTGCAAAACAACACAGTTTCGGTAGTTCGAATCGCACATTTAATCTGTACTAATAATAATTCAAATAAATCTAATACAGAGCGCCGATAAGCCATCTAGCCATTTGAGATGAACACGTCTAGCCATGAGATATTATGCCAGTGGTGCGCAACATTATGTACTGTACTCAATATGAAACAAAATGTTCAGTTGTAAAGTGTAACTGATATGATTGTAATATGATTGTCTACTTCAGGAGGCTCAAATGACAAACCATTGAATACCCCGTCATTAGCATTATATTCCATAATAATTTTAGTTTCAGAAAGGGATTTTTTTTGCGCGGCCAACAGCAATATCTTGCCCTGTGAAGGACAGTTCGTCTTTTTTGTACGATAATATAAATTGTATGCTTTGATCTTCTGACCATGAATTCTCTCAGTTCTAGCATGGAAATGGAACCGACGGGCACCAACGTGACGGCCAACTACTGCCTTGCATATGGTTCTCCCTGTTGGTGCAACGCCATGTATTCCTTGACGTGCGTGGGATCAATAGGGAACATTCTGACAGGGGCCGTGATCCTGCAGACCCCAGAGCTTCGAAACAAACCCCTCTTCGTCTACTTGACGTGCCTGGCCACTGTTGACCAAATGATCTTAATACTGCTCTCTCTTGGGTGCCTGCCGTTTAGGGATTTCCACCCAGTGACACAGTGTGTGTTAAAAATCTCGATTTTATGGTTGAATGATATTATGAATTATGTCGAGATGGGGATAATATTCTTGTTGACGATAGAACGGTTCTTTTTGATCACCAATCCTCTGAGAATACGCCATCTCTGTACGCAGAGGAGGGCATTACGCAACGTCCTCGTGATAACCGTGGTGATTGCCATGTTGACGGCTGTTAGGATTTTCGCTATTGAGGAATGTCAAACGTTCTTCCCCGGCAATGTGCCCAAACTGAAAGTGATCATTTTCACAACCTACTGCAGCTTTCATAATTTGGTCTCCCTGAGCGTGCTGACCATCAGCATCTTAATCATTTACAAACTTCACCAACACAGAAACATCGAGCGGTCCATGAGGAGCACAGCCATAAAGCACCAGACGGACGTCCTCCTACTGGCGACCGCACTCATGTTTGTGCTGCTAAACTGGCCGTTACACGTCAATGACGTCATCATGGCGTATGAGTGGTTGTCGGCCAATGACGTAACGCTATCCAAAGACCCGGAAGTACGAGAAATTCTCTTCATAATCAGCAAAGTGAATAACTGTATTAATTTTTATATGTATACTTTGACGGGACATATGTTCCGAGACGGCCTGAAGCAGCTAATGCAGCGTGGGTCAAGTAAGGAGAGAAGGAAAAGCTCCCAGTACTATATTGGGCTTCGGATGGACATGTTAGAGGTAGAGCACTCAGCAAGTACACGTAGCACGAGTGGTTTGAGCTGCTGAAGTGCTCATCGAATAATAACTTTGCATGGCGATTACGGCATGATATATGGGATCATATTAGATACGTTCAAATAGTTATGACACTTATATCAAACAAACGTTGTCAAGTAGGCCCCTTTTGGGTAACTAGAGAAATATCAGATTTATGTATCATAAAATGATACAAACTCTCCGATATCATATACCGGTGAGTCCGTTTATAGGATACCTGTTTTTTCTATGTGGATGTCATTCTAAGACCCGCTGTTGGTAGGAATACCAGGGAGTCTCAAGGATTTTCAAACATCCGTCGCAATTTCTTTTACTCCAAACACGACGTCCGTGAAATGTTTTCAACTATTCCTGAATGCGAGCATTCATAGGCGTACATGTATGTTTCACCCACGTTTTAAACATTGCTCCTTTTTGTTCGATATTAAAGAAGTGCGGTGTTGTTTTACCAGTTCAGTGTTTGATGTAATAAGTTGTATATAAACGAGTTTTTACATTATATGACCGTAATCTAGATCTAGATGTAAGAATTTGTATATAAGATTATCGTAAAATAGATGTTAACCTTCAGAGTTTATGTGAACTATACTTTCTACGTATGTGTACATAGAATTCTCTAAAGTATGTTGAAGTAAAAATGAAAGGCTGGAACCAGTCTTTGTTTTTAACTGAAAATGCATTGGTGCATGCAATAAGCAGTGATCTTTAATGCATACATATTAGCCGACGTGAAAATAACCTCGTCTTAACTCAAGACGGAGACAAACGATCGATAGGTCAAATACTAAAATTCCGCACTCACTTCCATAAATCCAAGGTCATCTGAAGAACTAAACACACACACAAAAGATTGTCGCAAAGTTTGAAATTCATATTTTCAGTTTGACACTGAAGTCAACCAGTGTCTGATCACACAGGCAAAACACATATCAAAACAATTTAATCTATCAGACCAAAAACAGAACACCTTTTTAAGGTGGGACTGTACTCGAATAAGGCTGAAAATCACGTTTCTATAGAGAAAATCAACAGTAAGTCTTGAATGAAAAATCCCCGAACTCCTTTTGTAGTACTTTGTTCAAGTGTTATAATACCATTCAAAGCATGTTTTTAGCTGTCTAGGTGCCTGAGAAAATCAGGAAACCGAAAATGATGTTTTTGCCCCCAAAATCCCAATATTACGTCACTGAACTTGGAGCTGTGTCTCAAGCATTATTACATGTTTTGAAAATACAATAAATGAATGCAAGAGGATAAAAGCTAAGGCCTTTAATTAAAGATAAAAACTCCAACCTGCAGTCCCACCTTAATCTCATGCATTTTTCGTGTGAATTGACCGTTTTAACTAACCATCTTCCAGCTTCATCCAAATAAAGTGAGTGTCGTGTTTTCCTTCCTTGGACACACTGAGTAAAGTCAATGGGACGTACCATCGATTCCTGAAAATGGATACCATGAGTAAAAAATTGAAAGACTCTTCAGCGTGATGATGAATATTTCATAATAAATAATTGTTTTCGTTGAACTCGTTTTAAAATGTGACACCCTTCTAAACATTTTTATTTATATCATTCGTCTAGCTGGCCATGCCATCACTAGTCGCCATTTCATGTTTGAATTAAAAGGCGCTATTCATTTGTTATTTTCTTTCTTACTTCCCAGTTTCTGAGAGATTTGTGAGATAAAAGGTTATTAATTGAGTTGAGATTCAATTTAGCATTCGTTGTTTTTAAACTCTAACGTGGAGTCCGTGTGAAATCAAATTTGATGATTTATCAGTTGTTTTTCTTTGTCTGAAATCAAAATTAGTCGAGTCTAACAGCCACGGGAGAATTTTTTAATAAACATTAGCAAGACTTCCACTTTAAAAAAAAAAGCACTTTCATTTCTCATCGGAAGCAAACACTGTTTTGCTGATAAGTGACTTAAAGAACACAATTATCTTCTTCTCAAACTTAAGCCTAGCACAAATCAAATAAATCGGTGCATTTACTGCATTCAAATGGGAGTTTGCCTGACTATTACCGGCATTATATTGCGGTTTAACTCCATCCCCAACATTTGGCAAATACTCAATAATACTGCTTGTCGACGGCACCTTATCCCGAGAGAAAATCATTTTGTTAATAAATCTGTACGATATATCATGAAGATGACATTCGACATTAAAATAAAAGCCCGTCAATAACAGGATTATTGGCAGTCGTCCAATGAGTCAATGAAAACGTTAGGCATTGGTTTGGAACTGAGTCAATGGCAACGCCACTGACAGCTATGCAAAGCCTATTGCCTACTAAAGATAGTACCATCGTCTTCTCCAAAAAAATTGCGTGTATTACAAATTGGTGGGATTTATGGGAGTTCATCGCCTCCAATGCTATGGAATGTCTTCAGCGACATTAGCTAATCAAATAATGTTTCCCTTGTTTTCGGGCCTAATGCTTACTTCAGCATGTTTAGAATCACTAGAAATGCAACAAAGAGGTTTTCAAATATTCTAAACGATGGGAAACATCTTAAAGTAATGTTTTCATACTGTTTCATTTGATTACTTTGGTTTTTCTGGGGAAATGGAGAGCAACAACGGCTTCTTTTCTAAAAAAAAAAGAGCGAAAAGTGGCTGTCCACACATGTACCTCAAAGGGATCATGCATAAAATCGTGTTTGCCTACCCATTAAAACTAGGCTCTGCCGTGTAGTTGTTCAATGTAAACCTTTTTTGCTGAGCTCTCGCAATTCCACGTTCGTAGTCACGTGTTATCGTAACTACCGGATAGCCTTCCTGTTTCGTCCAGCTGCCCATTATTGATTTGACGTCGACATCCTGACCGTCTCTTTTAGCTTGCTGGAATAAAATGAATAATTGGTAAATTGTAAAGCTTGGGATATTAAACACAAATATAAATTAAACCTTTCTGTAAAAAGGTTTTAGTGTTATTGCTTTACACCGCGGTCGTCTTATAGATTATTAGCCAATTCTAAATCCATTGGAGAATGATATAATTTGTTGCTCACAGTGCTAGGAATTTTCTGAGAAAAAGACATAAAATTCAGTTTTGAGCCGACATTAGCTTCAGCATGCTTTGACAGCACTTCCATATCGTTTACAAAATGAAAATTGTCTGGAGAGGGTTTTTCTGCCTATGTTGTATTCCCTCCTGAAATTGCCGCTATTCTTCTGGATTCATGGTACCATTATATTGTGTTTTTCCTGTTTTGGATGTATTGATTTTTTATCTGCGTCGGAACGTTCAATTCACAAATCGCTTTGACAATGGTAGCAATTAATTTTGCCTGGCAAAATAGTGCAGCAATGTTGGCTGGAAATGACATCACTCGCTCCCTGTTCTCAACACGACTTCCACCAGTATGCCCATACTACACCGTGCCTAAACGCCCGGAAATGAATTCTGACTCACTCTCACCCCTTTGAAAATTGGGAATTTGACAATATTCGATAGTCAAATCCATACATCAGTGATAACTTACTTTAGATATTGAAATTTTTCTTATGTTACATAAATATGTATTAGTGAGAGTTGGTCAAATAATGTTCTCCGCGAGCAGTCGCAAGCTGAGTGTATCAGCGCCACGTTCATAGATATCTTACAGGGTACAAGACATTCAGCTTTAGGAAGCCCCTCGAAAGCATTATTTAATGTGCGTTATCGTGATGAAGTTATGAAATATCAGAGCTTTTTTCAATATAAGAGAACCGAATAGAGCAAAACTTGTTATGATCCAGAAGGCGATAACTCCACCTGAAGGTGTAACCAGTAGAGATTCTATCGCCATCATTGCTTATAACTCGCTGAGAACACCTTTAACTTGCTCGTGTATATTGCTGTTTTTGTTTTTATCTGCTGGTAGGTGTGAAATTGGGTTACCCTAGCTACGAAGACCATTTTTGTTATTTCCTCACAAATATGCATTTTTGTTATCTTCGATTTGCAATGCCCAGAGCGAACACCAATTATCTAAAAAGTAACATGGATAATGAGGCAAACTGTCTTTACTGTGGTATGGTAATGATGTCTATCCTTACCAAGTGAAATCCCGAAAGTGCATCAATAAAGACGCTTTTTAATGAGTACTTTTTTCTTTCTCTATGAAATAGAATTAATAGTACATATATTATTGATTTCTTCTCTTAATTTGTTCGACTGTCTTTAAGGATTTCACATGGCCAATTACAAGAGGTTCTTCTCACTTTGATATCGAGTACTAAGGAAAGATCAAACAGTCAAAGTACAACAGCGAAAAAACAGCCCACTTTCCATGACTTCGGATTAAATGAATATCGGAACCTTATGTTTTAGCCACAGGCACGGCCGGAATGCAAGAAACTGCCACACTTTAGGACAGTAAAAATGTTGGCAGGAAAAAAAATGATGTAAGTTCATCTGATATACAGATGCTGAGGTGGAATATGTGACGAAATGCGCTCAAGGCTAGAAACACTGGGATAACTTTCAGTCAGGTTATTGCTTTTAAAGGCACCTTTCGCGGCATTTTGGCATATAGAAATGTAACGTGTTTTTCTGTCTTAATTTACCTCTTTCTAGAAATTAACGTTTTTGTGGAATATATTTAACTCCACCACACCAAGAATGAGTAATAGAGATTTTCCTCACTTTACTAGGGCGATGTTAGATGAGTTAATTATGTGTTCACTTCGCGCAAAAATACAATTTTGTTAATCGGACATTAGGTTTAATGCATAAAGACATAAAGATGATGATAAATGCATTTTAGACACAAGGACAGGTTATTCAAAAAGAAATAATAAATTCCTAGCTAAAAAAATCACTAGAACAGATCCTTCAGCTTTTTGTAAATGTCTTTAGTCTCTCCAGTCTTTTAAGATAAGAAAACTTGGAATGATGATACCACAGCTTTCTCTGTAACTAAGATCTAACAACCGCGATTTTCAGGACAATTCATTTAAATTGAGATGCATGGAATGTTTAGAATACTTAGAATAAAACAAAACACACAAAATGTTAGAAGCATCCCAAGATAAAATGTAAAAATGTGATGTAAAAAAAACGATTTGGACAAGAAAGAAAAATGCTCAATAAAATTGTCGGGTACAGACTTTAGAATAAAGCCAAAAAACGATATTTCAGTTGGTGCGGGCCGAAATTGCACAGAATGTGTTAAGACGTGGCATTTTGACGTAATAAATAGCGCCCCAGATGAAGTAAGGCCAAGTGAAATTTAAAGGCTTCTTAAGACAGTGAAACTAAACACTATTGATCATTATGTCATTAGAAACATTGACTAGAGTCCAAATGCCGGTTATGTTGGTGAAAATGGCATGTGATTAAGCCGTCAATTGCCCAATACGGCGCCGTGATGTCGAATGAAGTTTCTAAATTTTGGATGCTAGATAATGAATACAAACACCACATAGATTTTAATCATGAAAAGATTTTCTCGATGTCAGTTCCCGAAAATGAGAGCATTAGCGATGATGGCTTAACATTTATCTTCAAGAATAATCAGTGATTTTTAAGATGAGTATCGACGTCAGTTTAAATGGAATCCAATGCATTCACAGATTCCTGCCGTCGTTTTAAGATACAGTGACAACATCATAGACTCAAGGAAAAAGAAAAGACGGAGATTTCAATCTAGGGAACAGAAAATATGATACACCTAATGCGCCTAATCTGTCCTATCGATGGCTGGAAAGCCTGAAGTTTTACCATCTGCAAAAACAAAAGCATTTTCCTGAGAGACTAGATCGCCCGCTGCTAATTGATTGCATGGACTATGATACGGACTCCAGAGATCTTTAATTTTTTCTTCTTGTTTTCTTGTGTGTGGGGATTGTACAAAACAATACTTCGCACCAGCATCGCATATAGACAGCTCAGTGTAGATCTCACGATTCGTTAACGCCCGCCACGCCCAACACTTGGACACAGTCCGGATTAATTCTTATATCGGAACACTAAATGCACTTGTATAAAACTGGTCAATGATATTGTAAGCGCCATTCTAAAAATAACGCTCCCCCCCCCCCCATTATACTCGAAACATGCGACATTTACACTGCGTCACCATGACATTGCATTAATCATCACAAGCATAATATATTACACAAATTCCGTAATACATTGTAGAAATGTTCTCATCTTCGCTAACCCTTTCCCTCTCAACATCTAATACAAATGGTGCTCTCTTTGATTTACTATAATACATTTTATAGAACTAGCGTCATTCTGGCTCAGAGAATATAAGCCTGTAGATGTATCACGGACAGTCTGCATCAAACTTGCATTACACGTTTTTCTCTGGGCTTTTACATATTACTCTCTTGGTTGCCGTTAAGGTTAATGTAACTTGTTCTGTGTTCAGGTGTTTGAAATTGAAACTCCAAGTAACTTAAATGTCTATCTATCAGGCAAAAAATTAAATTGAGGTAGTTATGTTTATTTCTGCCTTAGATTAGTCTATTTGGCGCTGTATCAACGCGAAGGTCTTTTCAAGAGCGTCCTGGGGAGCAATTTCTGCCATCGATTCTAGTTTTTTTTATAAAACTCAATATAACTGTGCGCACGTTTTTGATAATCATATAGCTCAAATAAGTTTTGAATAAGCTTTGTAGATATTGCATTGAAACTGTGACTTCGGAACAAAGAAGTGAAATCTGATTTGTTAAATTAGAACGATTTTTATTGAAAATGGATATTGTCTCAATTCATGGTTTGATTTTCCTATTAATTACAGTTAAGTAATGACCGTTTTCTTAGCTATCATTGCCTGCCGACACGCCATTTTCCCATAGCTGTTAATTAGTCTCTCTATCTCCGATGAGAGTTAGCCCTTATCCATCAACTTCATCTTAACCACATCTATAATTTAGCAGTTTTTTGTCAACTCACCAGCAGAACTATTGAACAATGTCTTTTAAAAGCCCAAACGGTTCTATTACACTCGCTTTGCATGGTGCGTTACCATCTGCGTATCGTATAAAAGTACATGCAATTTACAGCAGTTGCAAGAAAAAAAAGGCACTGCATGCTTTTAAAGTTCCGCCATAGCACATGGAGTCCCCACGGTAGATGACTGCTGTGTCTAACAGGAAGGTAAAATGTTACTACATTTGTTAAATCAAGGAAAGAATAAAACAATTTTGGAATTGTGCCAACAGTCGCACAACGTCGTTTAAACAGTCAAATCGGTGCTGTGGTGTTAAGATATCGTAATGACGTCAAAGCAACCTCAGAAATGACGTATTTATACCTACTATATTACAGATTATCCCCAACCTGTGGCATGACACAATGTGCCCCATCTTCCACTCATGATACGTATATCAGGGATCTACCGAGCAAACAAACAAACAAACAAACAAACAAAAATGTTATTATAACGTTGCCATAACGTTAATATAACTAACGTTATGGTAACGTTATAATAACGTTCTGTGTTTGTTGAGTAAACCGAGGGGGGGGGGGGATTTGCCTTGAGATTCTGGCGGGGTTGGACGGGAGGGGGGGATTTAAAAAAGTTAAAAGTGTTAGCTTTTCCGTTCTTCCAGTTCACCTTAAGTCTTTTTCATTTACTTAATCAACATCTAGATAAATACTGCAGACGGAGCAAATAACCTGTTTGCGAGTATTTTTGGCCTGCAACATGTACCCCACGCTCTTTTCTCAACCTGCGGCTGTGGATTTGGTGTCATCTGGCATACACCCCACCACACAATTGTTTGAGATGAATCTGCACATTTGACCACATTTGCTCCCTTGCGCTCCTGTTGTTTTAGAAAATAATCTCCCTAATCTTTCGGTTTTCCGATTCCTTAAATAATTCTAGTTATCTTTCGAAATTTGTCATATTTACGGAATTTTTCGGCAAATCTCAGCGTATTTTTAAATAAATTTATTTCACCTGTTATATAAAAGAGGCCATTTAAGTTGTGTGCTACTCGCTTGAGCACGTTAACACTATATTTTAGAGCGGCTTTTTTCGAAGATGCAGGGTGGGGTGGGGTGGGGGATGGCACACAAAAAATCGTCCGCTTTGGCAATTCCCAATTTTGACGGGTATTTTGTGCTGAACCGTAGTAAAGCTTATTTTAAAATTCAACACAATCGTTCACTGTGATAATGTACACGAGCATAAATACATTTATAAATACAGAGAAAAACTCAGTTAGAACTCCCAACCAAAAGTTTATCTTAACAGACTCAACAGATCATTTGCGACGTGTGTTCAGATAGACACAGAAGTATACATGAATAATCTGCATTGTTTCATTCTATTAAGCGCTGAATCAAAATAAAACCCTCAAAGAGAAAAACCAGACCGGGTATGTTTGAAAGCTATGCATTGAGCAACACCAGGAGCTGAGTAGAATGCTTAAGGATACATAGGAGGCCAAAAAAGAAGAGAATTCTGAAAGCCATGGTGAGATGATCTTGGTGTTTGCATGATACGTAAGTGTATACTTTGACCACGTATACTCCGACCACTTGCAATATTTATGAACTCAGTTTTGCTATTCCCAACAGCACTTATGGTGGCAGCGGTGGGACTTCCTTTTAAGACGGTGGATATTATTAGGACACTTTGTCTATGAGTCCAGCTCGGCGTCTTAACTTAGTGTCTTTATCCTCTTCTATTCAATCAGACATACATAGCTTGTGAAGTGATACATTTATAAGTGGCCTTTCTAGTAAGCCATTTATATTCACAGTAACTTAAAGATGACCGCACTTTATTTATGATCTGTGCGTATATTTGTATATGTATATTTTTACAGGCAGCAGAATTCGCCCAGATTATTGCGTGATAAGAGTGGGTTTTTGACGTGTTGTGGTTTACCGTAAATGAAACATGACATATTTCAAGTGTATGTGATAGGTATATGATAAGTACTTGTACAAAATAAACAGTAGCAGTAGTGCAGGTGCGCACTATGCCATCATTACCCCTTGTATACATATAGGAACTTGTTGAGAAGTAGCAAAACATGAGTGATTACGGTACTTTTGTATAACCTACATTCTCTCTCTCTCTCTCTCTCTCTCTCTCTCTCTCTCACACACACACACAGACTTTGTTATGATATAGTCATGCTATATGCCATATTGCGCAGGCCGAAATTAACGCAAAAAAGCACACACTCACTTCAAATCATTGAAAAATACACGCGAGTTTTATTATTTCCAATAAAAGGCGCCAAAAGGTGCCTGGTCATAAATGTTGCATCACCGTTGGTAACCTTCTGTTTATTTACCAAACTGATTGATTTTTAAACGACTTTGATGAAGTAAAATGCTTTTTGTATTGAATAAACGAATGTTCCCGAAATAAACAGAACTGTTAAGCACCTTAACATAAAGTGCAATTTAGCAAAAGAGAAAAGTTTTTTGTACCATAAAAAACACCCGTCGATTACCAGAATCAACACCTAGGATTATGAGCAGATTATCTAACACGCCGTTTCGAGATAAAAACAGTTAAGTTTATTCCATTATGAATATATTTCAACTTCAAGGGTAAAATGCAGGAAACCTCAAAATCAACATTTCCTTAAGATCACTTCAAACACTCTTTGTGGGTCTGTTTCCAAATGGAATGCGGGGTAACCGATCACTTCCTCACTTCCGTGTAAAACCACATGTTTATGTCTTTGACACAATAACACAGACGCCAATCTTTCAATATTACGTATTCGCGCACTGTCAGAGGAACATAATTAATACTAACACGAGTTCCAACCGAAGATAAATATTTATCACTGAGAAAACATTCGCAAAACACCGCTGGGCGATAGAGAGTTTAGGCAGGTACATGTACTAAAACAAAACTCGGATTTTTTTACAGCGTCGACATCATCCATTTCACTGATTATATTGCCTGGAGATGAGATACTCTTTGGATATGGTGTTATATAACACATTATTATTGTTTTCTAATGCATGGACGAATATTAATACCCCGACACAAATGAGCGATAAGACTGAGAATGTTCCTATAGGTGATAGAGTTAACCCAAGTAAAACCTTCATAAAATGTTTGTCTCCCCTGTAAAACCCCTCTTTTGAAGTTTCCAATTTTGGGAGAAGTGACAAATTGCCTCTTGCAACTTCTAGTGGATTTACTGTTTTCACGATTTTGTCGTTTCTTTTGTACAAAGAATCAATTCATCCTTATTCTTTTTTCGTAAGCTATGTGTACAATTTTTTCTAGAAATGTGGGCATGACTCACAGCGGATGTCGATAACAAAAGATCCAGACGCGGATCATCTTGCTTACACGTCACGTCACGCTCGAGTACAAGTTACACCACGCCTGTTTTTTGTTCTTCTTATTGTTCTCGACATCCGCCCTATTGTTGAAGTCAGATACACAACTCATCAGCAAGGTGTATGTTACTGGATGTGCGTCACACTCATGTACATCACATACATCTCGTTGGCTCGCGGTGTATCCGGGAAAGATCTCTGTGGTGGTTCACCAACATGCGTGACGGGTAATTGTCGCCTAATATTGATAAATCATCGGGAAGAGAAATAAGGATTTACGATGGTCTTATTACACAACTAAACACAGCAGTATCTCTCTCTCTCTCTCTCTCTCTCTCTCTCCATCCATCCATCCATCAATCAAAGGAAGCCAAAACTTACCTCTGTCAGGAAATACCAAAGGTCGTCAGTCACAGCGCTGGAATAGGCACGCCCTCGCAGGTAATTCTGAAAGTATTGTTAACTTTCAAATACTCTTTACATCCTACTATTCACTACTACTGAACAACAACATATCTGTATAGCAAATAATCTTTGGAGATTAATTTAGAAAATGAAGAAAATGGATAATTCAATGATATTGTTCTAACATCCTTGAGAATTTTCTCTGTTTTACTGCAACATTTTTAATTATTGCTTTAGCTGTTCTAATTGATTTCCCTTTACTTGTACTTTACTTATAACTTATATAAAATGGGGGTGCCATGTGTGTAAATTTTACAACTTGATTTTAAAGTTCATTGACGACTTTACTCTAAGCCTACTAGCACCATGTGCCTGCAGTTGCCAGTAACGACAGAGACATGTCAATGAAAGAACTTTAAAGTTACCACCCAACAAGCACGCCACGTTTGAGCCGCGTGGCTACCACGTTAGGACCACTTGGCTACCACGTTGGGACCACTTGGCTACCACGTTGATATGGCGTAATAATGAGGTATAGCAACGTGCTAGACACGTGGTAGCCTACATGTTTGCTGGGAACATTCCAATGCCAGTTACGGCAGATACGTGTCGATAACAGAGCTTAGTTTAATTAGGTCCTACCAGTTGACTATGAATCACCGGAAGAAATTTAAATAACGATGGTTGCTTTCTTACCGACACTCCTTTTCGGAAAGTTTTCTCCCCCAAGAACCCAATGATCATTCGGAGGACGGAGGCACCCTGAAGCAAAGGCATTTTATATGAGAACCACGTACCCATATGTTTATATGTTATTTTACATACATATTTTACATACATGTTATTATTTCTACGTAACTCCACAAGAGACAGTTGGTACTTTGATTTGGTGATACGTTCAATCTTTTTGTTGTTGTTGTTGTTGTGAGAACTATTTATGTAATTGCCCTGAACCTGACGAAAATTCCTATATCTGAAATGAACTCTTGAAAAACGCGGACGGTATTACAGGCATTCTAATTAATAGTTTGGTCTTTCTTCGTTTAATGTACAATGGAAAATATTGTATAAGCTTTAGGTCGCCTAATTTGTACATGAATTATTAATTTTGACAAATTGGGACTTCAAAAAGTAAATGACGCGTGTTTCGGTGACGCGGTGCACGCAGAAATGGATTTTTTCCTCTCAGTTTTTTGCTTAAACCGGGCATTTTACGAATACAAGACATTATTTCAACCGTTATCATTTATCTTCCTGCATCCACATCGATTTTCTTTCCTTTTTATTAATTTTTTCTATCTATATCATTGTGTTCCAGGCAGCAGCGCTTTACATATTCTCTCACCTTGTAATAAGTGATTTCGTCAAACTTGATATCTTGGAGCCGGTACACAGGTTGAGATATACTGTGGGTGAGGTTCATACTGTCCTTGATAAGCCCATCAGATACACTATCTGGCAAAAATTGTTGATTCTATAATAATAATAATAATAATAATAATAATAATAATAATAATATCTGCAATGGAATAATAGAAATAAAAATGAAGAAAATAAAAATTAAAAAAATTGTATTGCCTTTTGTCGCTTGGCATAAGACAAATGATAGCACATGCAAACAGACTGAAGAAAAAAAGAGAAACGGGTTTATATGTTTATATACTAATACACGGTTATATTGGAATGTGTAAGCCCACGGGCATGCTTATTTGCGATTCGAAACACAATCACGTTTCCTGTGACATCTTTGGTTGAGAATCTTGAGATGCATGATTGCGATGTACAGTTGAGTCACGATCACATTGCGTTAGAGTAATGCTAGACAGCAATGGCATCATTTAGTACATTACCGGCTGGGTCCACAAATGAGCTAAAGACCGTAAGTCAGTCTAAACTTTTAGATAATCTGCAGCGGTAATTGGTTTTGAATTGCAAAATGTTAGTTGATGAAGAAGACGATTTATAAGTAAACGATAATGAAGAAGACGACCTACAGATCGTAGAATTCTACGATATACAGTTCTTCTTAGCTGCATTCGCCGCAGGTAGAAAGGTGGGGAGATGACACTTACCAGTTTCATATCTGGTGCTATCTTGTCGTTGGCCACGTATGTCATGAGTTGTGCGAACCCCTCATTGAGCCACAGATCGTCCCACCATCTGTTGGTTACGAGGTTACCAAACCACTGTAAATAAAATCAATAACGTTTGTTTAAAACTGTGCTCACATTTAAAATATGAAATCCAACACTTGTAGTATCTTTCACGTTTGTTTTGATATCTATAAACAAAGTTATTGGGAAGGCAAGCGCAGTGTCAGTAAAGCGTTTACCTTGGTAAATTACCTGGTAAACTAGAAGCAAATTAATAGTGAAGTGACGCGAAAAAAAATTCACAGGGGGAGCGCACTGTATTCTAAACCGCTGCGTCGTTTATCTTATTGATGTCTTAATGAAAACACCCGAGGATGGACGAACTAAGTAAAACCATTACCTGATGGGACACCTCGTGGGCCGACAATAAGTGAACATACTGTTTATCATACGGCGAGCTGTGGGCGTCATCGTATAAAACAAGCGGCTCTCGGAAGGTGATGGCTCCCCAGTTCTCCATGCCCCAGGCTGCGGGCTCCGGGAGAGCTATCATATCTGCAAAGAAGAAATATTTCAGGGTGGTTGATGATACAAATGCAGTACCCTGAGGTTCAGAGTTTACTGGTAACGCACCAAGTCTGTTTTCACCGGTCCAAACCGCAAACCAGAGAACTGCGAGTGTTCACATACCAGGCCCGTAGGCAGGGGGGTTCGGGGGGGGGGGGGGGGGTTTCGAAAGAACTGCTCTTTTTTGCCAGGTAAAAGTCCAATCTGGGTAAAATTTGATTTCATTGTAAAAGGTCCACTTTTTCAGAAAAATACCCTTTTGAAATTGCTGGCTACGGGCCTGCATACTGGTGAGCTACCAATTGTCTCCGAAACTCAGGTTGCTCTATGTAGAGCCTGACGGTTACCAATTATAAAAAAGGAAAAAAAATCATGAAAACAAATTTTCTTTACAACGTAAGCTGTACCGGTATACGTAAAACCCCTGTTCTACCAGGCTTGCGACCGCTTGATTAAATAATTTTGGCCCACAAATACGTTTTAATGCGGTCGCAAGCCATGGCAGTGTGACAGGATGTCAAACGCAGCCTCTTTTACCTTCATCTCTATAGAGCGATATGCCGAATAGATTCAAATTTTACATCGCACACATATCTCTCTTAATGTGTAGATTTCATTAAAGATGCTTATATCGAGTATTATAACACCCATAAGCAAGGCATATGCACCTATTTTCCTCAACGGGCACGTAATGTAGAAATATTGCTCGAAGAAGTTCAACATTTTCTCTCCTAGATCAAGTGAATAGTTTGCAAGATGGATCTTTCCTGGTCTCGCCCAAACGCGTAGCTGATGTGGAAAAAAAGAGAAAAAAACAACAACTGTGCATTATAAATTCAAAGACTATCACTCAAAGAAATAACAGAACAAAGAAAAGAACCCTCAAATGAAAACGGATCAGAGAAGGTTTTCGTAAGTTGTAATGATAATTATAATGATAATAATTGTTTTTTAAACTCAGTTTATATATTGCTTGTAAATATAATAAGAATAATGTATCTATCACCTCCAAAGACCCTGTGACATGGAGATAAAACCATTATGGATGCTCTTGTCAGTACTGTGTAGTTAAGGCACCCTTTATCACTCAATTTTTTTATCACAAGTGTTCGAAAAAGATCTTTTATTTAATTACCCCTTTAAAAAATAAGACGGGGGGGGGGGGGGGGGGGGGGTCAACTACTCTACTCCTGTATCTCACCAATATTCCGTTGGATGTCATTTTCGCCCTGTGTTTGAAGTTTCCAACAATGAAGACGAGAAGATATGTGGACATCACTGGTGTTTGGTAGTACATATCAGCGACCCAGCCATCGCCTCTGGAAATATTATACGTTGATCATTCAAACATTTTGCGACAAATTAATTTTATTCTGTGTATTAATGATATCACTACATCCTCCACCCCCCTCCCTTTTCTCTCTTTCAAACCGATTCCACTGAGATATTGACTAAGACTCCGTTCACATGAAAAATCTATTTTCTAAAAATCTATTTTCTATTCGCTTATAAAAGAGTGTTGAGTTGCCCGCTAAATGTGGTATCTTGTGATCACTCCGAGCACAGCCGAGAATAAATTACAGCTTTGGAAGTAACTGGCTCGCGCTGCCAGTAATTACGCCGCGGGGTATTCAGGGCACAGACCGTGATCACAAGATACCGCGAATAGAAAATAGATTTTTAGAAAATAGATTTTCCATGTCAACGGAGCCTATATGGCAGACGTCTCTCTCTCTCTACCCACCCTCCAATATATCAAAGTGCTGACAAATACGTGTGCTAAAATTCGCATATTAAACAACCAAGCCCCAAGCCCTTCAATAATTCTTATTGTTAATAATATGATTGTTGTGAATAATATCTTTAACAAAACAATTATATATTTTAAATTTCTTATGTTGACAATTCTGACAAAAGCCGAACACGAACACAAATGCGTATTTCTTAAGCCCGTCAAAACAATGCCTTCAGAATATCAACGTTTATCAGTATGTACGTACATGACACAAAGTATGCAAAATCCATAAAAGCATAAAAATTGCATCAATCAATCTTATGAAAACAAAAAGCAACATGAAATATGTTTATCATAACAGTACAAAAACATTTAAAAAAATAACGAGTAACCGCGACAGCATCAGACTGAGGTTAACCTTACATCACCCCGAGTCTCCACATTAAACCAAAAACCATCTCATGCGAAGGCATGCTTATAAAAGAGTGTTGAGTTGCCCGCTAAATGTGAAACTCGGGGTACCCTCACGCTGGATCAGGCAATATCATATTACAAGTTCATAAGGGCGTCCTTGCCCATAGTGATGTTAATTGTTTGTCACCGCATTGAGCGGACTGGACAACGCGTCTCTCATACTTCTGGATCCTGAAGCGCTGAGAGAATGATCAACAATACCCTGTACTTATAGAAAATTAACATATTTATTGACTTTATTATTACAAGCAAGAGAACACCATATACACTTGTACACAGCATTCTAATACTTGTCCCATGCTATGGGATTAGTTTTCAAAATATGGTAGGTATTTTCACGTACCTTGTTTCAGATCTTGCTATCTCCATATTAGAAATGGACACGGTACTATTTGTTCTTACTATGGTGACATTAAATGTTGCTTTATACTCTGGCTCATCAAAACAAGGGAACGTTTTGCGCGCTTTTCCAGGCTGGAAGAAAGTTGCTACAACCACTCTGAAACAAAAATTAGACAACTTGAAATACAGAAGATCATTCATGTATGGGAGGAAACGAAGCAATTACACACGCGCACACACACACACACACACACACACACACACACACACATAAATAAATAAATGAAGGAAGGAAGGAAGGGGGCAACTTCTCCCTTCTCCATCTACAGTAATAACATCGAACTACATGGACGGGGAAAGTTAATGGTGACCTGTGTCGTTCCATTTATTTGTCAGGCAATTTAACCAGTTGGTACTACCCCCCCCCCCCAAGTCCTGCTTTTCTCTCGATGGTTACAGTAAAACAAGTTTTGTAGAAGGTAAACAAATATGAGTTAAACAAAAGTAATCGTCTGAGTGCTGAGAGGCTATTCCTTAAAAGAACTTTACACACATGTCAGAAAAGTGGTTTTTCTTTCAATTAGAAAAATGATCAAACGGTCGGCTCTTACATCCCGCGTTGCTTTGAAGTGCGAATGAAACTTGTAAACAACGAAAGCGGTAGGTCCTCTTAACAAAAATGAGACAAGAAGTTGCCATTTATAGGAGACCAGTGTAAAAAAAAAGAAAAAAAATGAGGGCCCGTGTAACAGAAAATCCATCTTGCATTAGATTCGTACAGGTTAGGGTTATAGTGACGTTAGTGGATCAAAATCTAGGACGGGGCTTATTGGCACCTGTAAAAATCAATTGAAATCGAGCCCAGGACATTCTCTCGCAGAGAAAAGACAGGCAGCTACATTACAAGAAAACAACTTATGCTTTATAAGTGAATTTCTTTATCATCCGCTTTATGCATTCTGGGCCAAATACTCCAACTTACTCAGGTTTATCATCAACGGTCCAGGTGGATCTATACAACCCATCGAGAATATTTTCAGTAATTTCCCTGTGAAACAGGAAGAATATGATATACTGCTTGCCAGGTAGAAACCCTCTTGTCACGTCCCATATACAAAAATCTTTCTCCGGCTGACGGCGGGCATTCCGCAAGTCAACGGCCTTATTGGTATTGACCTCAAAAACTTTTGTTCTGTCAATTGTAAGATTTTTCCAGCAATGAATTGTTAAATTCCTAGTAAATTTAGTCACATTCACCTTGATGGATACCTGTCCTTTATAAGAATACGTATATGGGTCAAGGTCGGGTTGAAGTTCAAGGTCGTAATGAAGAGGTAGAAGCGTTCTTGGCAGACGGATGTAAGGTCTCGTTTTCTCTGAATTTTTTGCCACCCTTCTTTCTTCGTTTGTCGTATCGTTACATGTTTTGGGAATGAACAAAGTTGACATAAGAACTGCCAACGTTAAGAAAAGTAATATCATTCCTAAAAATATAACATCTCTCCGTCGTATAAGTAAACCTGATGGTTTGGTCGTGATATTGATCTTTTCGATAGGTTTCTCGGGATTTTCGGCCGTTTTTACATATAAGGCGATCATGTCTTTTTCTGCAGGAGGAAAAAAGTTTTCGCAGTTGGCAAAACCAGAATCTGGCGACTCTCTATTTTCCATCTCTTCTTTCATTGAGAATATTTTAAATGATCAAAAATGTTATGATGATATTCACTCTTCTTGATCTTTCAGTTGACTTTAACTGGGCGTTTTAGTTGGTTCTCAAATATGACGTTATAATCCTGTGGTTCCTAAAAGTTAATAAAACATGTTTGCCGTTTAATATAAAATACGTGGATCGCAGTTTTAAGAGGAACAAAAGTTAAAACCCTTGAATAATAATAATAATAAGTCGTATATGCACCGTGATATAATAACATATATAATGTAAAAAATCTAATGCAAAAACAAAATGAGTCCAATAAAGGCTAGTGTAAATCAACATAAAAAACAGAGTAAGTATCACTACCTTAGCTTCTTAAAAAGATTATTTTCGCCATATTATCACATGCACACTATCACGTGTTCATGCCATCAAATTTATTTCAAATAACATTTAACGCAACACAGAGGTAACATGAATTCTCCTTACCGTGTGCACAAACAATAACACGCCAAATTCTTTATATCTCCACGTTTTCTGCTACGCTCCGTCTAAGCTTGCTTGTCAAAGATATTGAGTCGTTCCTAGAAGTAAATTCATATCACAATGAAAATTCCTTTCCTCTTCTGCAGGCTAATGGCCCTGTGATAATAAAGTTATGTCTATCAAAAATAGATTGAACGTAGGATTGCGAAAACAATTTCCTTGATCAATCATTCAGGAATGATCAGTTTCGGCAATCCTGTAAAGCACTTCCTCGTTCTGGTAAATAGCCAGTGCACTCCCGTTTAACCCACGAAAAGTCTGAACCGTTTACTGGCTCCGTTATATAGAACGTTTCAAATAAAACGAATCCCAAAACTAATAACCGTTTTAGTCTGCACCTCTTTATTGTTTTCAAGAAACGAAATGGTCAACTAAATATTTGATCATTTAAAATAAGACTGGATCGTTCCTGGTAGGTTACAGTTCCGGAGTAGTTGAATTTACCACAAGTAAAAACGCACTGAACGCACGCTGGTTTGGGTTCGGTGCTCCATTGTGCGATGTCGCACCACGATATTCGACAAACAAAAGCGCATTTATCATTTTAATCACCAATTTTCAGTTACGTTTGTTTTTGTACGCAGTTTGGAGCATCAGAGTACAACAGCGTTTCAACATATCGAAGAAGGAAACCTAACCAAACCCAAAAAAGAAAAAAAAATGAGTACATATTTATTTCAGATATACAAAACCTCAACTAACGATGAAGCCATGGTGATCTACAACACAACATCCAAGCCCTGCAGATTGTATTATGCTTCATTTCCAGCGCTTTAACTTTTCTGAGCATTCATCAGAGTTTTAAAAAAGATAACTTACTATAAAAGGCTGAAGATATTAATCTTTTAATTGTAAAATAATATGCATTGTTACGGAAATATGTGCTTCTGAAATTGTCCCTTTCTGTGGTTTAAAATTTCAATGTTTAGGAAATTATGCCAACGAGCTAATCAGGAGTTCAGGTAAAAATCACGGTAGAGAAAAAGAACACTACACGCTCATTACCTGGTAAATTTGTAAATCAAAAGAGATTTTCCATATCATTAGCTGTATTACGCGCGAAAATTTAAGCAGTTATTTTTCTTCAACCAGCAGCTAATAATTGGAATTACTGTTTACCGAAATAAATAACTAACGCTTCACAAATATACGTGTCATCCTACCTTCCAACGGGTGAACCATCTGTGCATTCGTTCACGTATCTTGGGAAAATGGGTCTATTTTTCATAACTACCCATGACCTCGAGTTCCGTTCGAAACAGGATATTATTAAGGATATGATGTGTTATTCTCGGGTTCACATTACACAGGGGTCACAATACATGTATTAATATCATGGCTCGGGAATATTAGCTAATTTAACTGGAGGCGTGTGGCACGCATATCCGTGCTTGATCAGCCGCTCGTGATATACCATCAAAAGATGTACAAATTGTGGAAATTCTGTTTCCTCGAAATATGCTATTAGCTACTAATATGTAATTATATGTATATAGCTATCAATAATTTGATATGCATTCGTAAAGTTATTTCTATTTATTATAAAGTTTTAGATAATCGATGCTGTTTTATGGAATAGAAAATGCAGTGGCGGATTTAGGGGGTGTCAGGGGTGTCCTGCCCCCCTTTCGATTTCTGAAAAAAAAAAAAACAAAACAAAAAACAAACAAAAAAAAAAAAAAAAAAAAAAAACAAGCCAATACTCCCCTCTTGAAATTAGAATTTCGACTAGGTGAATCATAGTTCAAAACCGTACCAAATGTCACCGTTCGCCGGGAGGAGGGAGAAGGGGGTTGCAAAGGTCGGTTTCGCATCCGCAGCCTGTTTTTCCTAAAATCCGGACCCCCCTTTCAATAATCCTGGATCTGCCCCTGAAATGTGCGTGTGCATATCAGAGTACCGAAATATAGATACGTCAGTCTGTGCTGTTTTTCCAGCACCGTGGAAAACAACGTTAAGTTTTACTTTTTAATATTGAAATTATAATGACATTTAACAAATGGATAGTTTTATTCGTGCGAAAAATTGCTTCTCTTATGATGGTGTCTGTTTTAGCACAATCGTGGGCTCCGTCACTATGGGATAAATGACGCACGCACACACAGTGTTAAATAAGACTGGGTTCCCATCCCTAGATCGATCTAACAGGATCGGTCAATCTCCACGGGGTTTCTCGCTAAATTGCATGCTTTCAGCTTAAGTGGCTTAGATGTCTGGGACGCCTACTAAAGCTGCTAAACGATAGTTAATTACCCCCTATCAGGTTCAGTAGGCGTGACAGACATCTAAGCCAATTGAGCGAGAATCCCCTTGGAGATAGTTCGATCCAAAGTTAGTACGACAGGGCCTGGGAATGGTCTCTAACATATATTCAGTGACATACACACACGTACACACACAGAGAGAGAGAGAGAGAGAGTGAGTGACAAACTTACTCAGTGACATACTCACACGTGCGGTTCAACAACGGCTTAACCCAGGTGCTCATACTTATTTTCAGGTGACAGCGAAGGGACGGTATAACTTGTCTCGTGTATAAGGTTCGGTCCTCAGGCAAAGCATGAGATAGACGTCAACAAATGTTTTAATGGTCCGAACTCGAGCGCACGTGGCAAGGGTCGAACAATAATTAAGTCAAAACCGCTCGCAACTTACACGGTGTGTCGCAGCATTGTTTTTCTGACCCAGCACTTACTAGTGGCTACACCTTCGCACACCCTGAGTTACATGTATGTACAGAGCACAGTTCAGTTTCAGTAGCATGCTGGAAATTGAGATTTGTCTCCAGTAAACTTGTGAATCCCAGGGCGTCCGTGTTAGCCCTGCTGTGAGGCAACCCATAGCCTCAGCTGCCAGGCATATTTTAATAGCGTCCGCGGTTTAATTAACTCTGTTTCCCAGGCACGGACAATCAAAATTTATTGTCTCAGACAAGTCTCTGGTGTGTTGTGTGCAACTGTGAAGTAATTGGTCGTAATGGTGTACATTTGGTTAAAACGCAGCTGAAACAAAGACTGTATAAAATACGCGGTATGTGAAAAATGTTTACAAGATCGTGTCACAGAGATAAAATCATGTTTACACCAAATACTAGATATTTTATGGGATACAGCCGAGATGTCGTTGATTTACGAGAGTGAAAAAAAAAAACGTTTAGATAGAGTAGACTGGAGAAGCACCCAGAGAACGTAAGCATGAGCAAAGGCAACTTAATTCTCATTACACTTAAGCACTGCTAACTAATTAATTTATTAACAAACCAATTAATTGATCATTTAATGACCACTATAATCTAGCCCATTTTCACATATCCTAAAAATTTTAAAAACAAAATCCTCCATAACTTTTTTGCATCATGTTGCTGACAGACTAACAGACTTTATTAATTAAGTAATCAATCAATTAATGTATCGCTATAAAAACCTAATCGTTTGTTATTTGGTACCCTGTTCCATAATGATGCTAACAGACAAACAGACAAGCGGAACCAAAAACATAATCTCCTTGGAGTAGGTATATATTGTGTGACATACGAACGCGCGTGCACGCTAACACACACACGCACACAAACACACACACGCACGCACACACCCACACACACACACACACACACACTCACACACACACCATATCCACGCTCAAGTAGACGGAGCAGTGGAAGGCAATGACTAAAATGTGTTATTTGAGACAAGTTAGTTCTATGATTGTGTTGAAAGTTATGATTGTGTTGAAAGTTACTTTGCAATGGTCGTGGTCCGACGGTATCTCATAGGTCAGTAACATAATATGTACACTAATGCATCCAGGATATCATTCATCGAGGGGATTGGGCAAAAAATGGATTTACAATTTTTTAATAAACTACGTTTTACTATTGGTAACTGGATCGGTATAATTTCTCCATCAATGAAAATACAAAATGATGTTCAAGGTTTAATTTACTACATAGCCACGATGGAAACTTCGGGCCACACATTAATTTTCGCAAATCATTCGAATACCTTCAATATTTTGATGTGAAAATATAAATTAAGAAAAATCAGTTAAGAAATTGAAAGCATGAACCACTTCTCCTCCCTTCACCTAATTTTGATCCCATGTCACTGTTTGGGAGATTAGACTTTTCTATTTATGAAACTGGGTCTACTCTTTTAAAAAAATGAGAATTATTTACTTACGTCAAACCTTTTTATCTTCTTTTATTTTTTTTTGAAGCCATCTGGTTATAGAATAG
Organism: Lingula anatina; assembly: GCF_051362555.1. Taxonomy (NCBI): domain Eukaryota; kingdom Metazoa; phylum Brachiopoda; class Lingulata; order Lingulida; family Lingulidae; genus Lingula; species Lingula anatina. The sequence goes on along the minus strand of NC_141773.1, from coordinate 17,795,042 downwards.
TGAGGCTGCGCTGTTACTCACTTAAACTGCGTGACTAAGAAGAAAATATAAAGCCAGTTTATTAAACTGATATACCGAAGTATATGCAGAAGCAATCATATGATAGACTTAAGAACCTGATAATGTATTTGAATATTTTTTCGTAAGTTAACAATTTAGGAGATACAACTTTAGCACAAATGTGCAGAAAAAAACCCTTGGACCCTGCTCTATAAACTTGTTATTAAAGCTTTCGTGAGGAAATGCAAAAATAATTTGAGTTCCCCGCGCCAGAAAGGACAAAGGTTAAATGATATAGAATCTGACTGAGAGGGTAAAATATTGTTGTTTACTTTCTGCACGGGAAAATCCCTTACACTTTGGAAAGCAAACCACCTGCATAATAATCTAATGTATTTTGTTAATAAAATTTGTCATAGGCTCAAAATTTGTGCTTAAATCCTTTTTCAAAAAAATATGAAAAAATATGTCAGATAACAATTTTCTAAAATTTGGGGTGTTTTCCAGGTGTTTTCCAAAAGAGGAATTCCCAACCTCGTTTCCACGAAGTACTCACGTGACCAACAGCGAAAACGAGGTTGGGCCGGGATTCTGTTTTCCTTGGGAGGAAATTATTCAACAATATGCTATAGCAAAGGAATTTAATGTAGAAGTACAAGCGCTTGCAAACTTAGCTGCAGCTGACTGAATACAGGAGTGTTTCTGCATTTTTCGAAGAAATTTCGTCCTTTAAAAACAGCCGTGAAAATGGTGGACGTCGTTATAAAACTGATCTGGTACCGGCTTGGGGAGTCGGCAGCAAATATGGCTGAAGCTGCCGACAATGTATACGACCATTTCACCACAAAGTCATGGCTTGAATTAGACCCAGTAAACGTGCTTTTATTATGGTGGCTTGTCTTAGCGGCTGGTATAGTACTGGCTGTAAACTTTTACTTCAGAGCGGTGGATGCCACAAAAACAACGACTGAGACGACGGAGGGGTCGGTCGCAGAACATGCCCCTGTGGTCCCCGAGGCCGATTGGGAGTGGGTGAATAGCGCGATCAAGTGGTTTTATCTCAATTTCCGTGACACCACAGACTACCTGGACGCCTGGCTCAGTGCTGTGAACGAGAAGTGTAGAACGCAGCAGGTGAGAAGTGGTTTTGTAATGTGTAGAATAAGCCCAAAGGTTTTTCTGCTCCCTTAGGTGACATTGTTCTCATGCTTTGCCTGAGGCTCAAAGACTGCCCCCCCCTTTTTTGGGGAGGGGGTATCTATAAAAGTATGTGTGTTTGTGATTTTGTTTCAGATTGCCTCATGCGTTACACAGTTATTTGGATCCCATGCATATTTTAAGATATTAACTTAAGGTTTCAGTTATCAAGGAACATGTCAGCATGTGTGGGAGAGGGGGGAGGAGGGGACAGGGTCCCATGTTAAATATCATTTCATGAAATGACCCTGTAGAATTGAATTTACTAGCATATCCCTTTCTCAATCCATTTTATTGTATTCATTAGCATCATCAAGACTGTAATGCCCAAGGCTGCAATCAATACTTAGAACTACACAGCATCTGCAAAGAACAAAGTGTATTCAGGTCCCCCTTGGATAACTGTAGAGGTGTCATTGATTATCTGTCCAGTGTTAATACTAGTGGTGATCAGACATAAATGCAAAGGACAGTGACATGCTATCACAATTTCTTTGTTGTTGTTTTTAACAGTTTTTACTTACGACACTGATAGATGAATATAAAGGTATGAACTGTCATCCTGCAGAGATGGTTCAGTATATTAGTATTTTCAAAATTGTTATGTTCAAATAAAGGGAAAAGCATGTCCAGATAAACGAATATCATTGATGTGGATTTATCAATGTCATTTGTTATTAAGGCTTAATAATTTTCCTCTGTGCAGCTTATGTAACACTACTCTTAGTCTTTTTTTAAATACCAGTGTTTTTTTCTAATTAATCAGGTTATTCCAAATTAGTTAAGATAAGATGCAATTGCAATTCTTATTTATTGTTAATGGAAAGAGAAAAAGAGAATTTGAAAATTAAAATACTGAGGTCCTAGATTTTAATCAAAATATATCATGACCTTTTTCAAAATTGTATTTTTTTCAAATGTTTTTATCAAAATGGCACTGATTATTATATTAGGGTTTTAAACTGCTGATGGCCATAAATTATTATTCCTACATTTTTTTACAGTCAGATCTCTTATGTGATAAGAACATTAACCTTTGGTATTGCAAGCCAGTTTCTAGAAGCAGAGGAAGTAATCCGAGTGCATTGGACAAGCTCCCTGCTGTTCACACTCATTGCTGCAGCGGCATTAACAGTAATGTTAGAAGTATGTGTTCAGCATAAAACATTGAGTTTGTGGTCATTTCCCATTAGAAGCAGGAGCTACACCATGCAGTGTAACACTTAAGTCAAAATGCCACAAAATTGCTGCAGACCATGTTGTTGCATATTCCTAGCTGCTGGTAGTGTCCCCAGGTGTTACTGCAGAGTGGTGAAGGTTATAGGTAATAGCCAAAAGCTCTCTGATGGAAAAAATGACTGCTTTTGGGGTTTTGTGTTATGAGGAGCATTTCAATTGACTTCACTGTGAAATATTGTTGTTTGAGTTAATGGCATTGAAAAACAACACTAAATGGGCAGCACATTATTAATTTAGAGTTATCTGTGTCTTGCTGTAGAATAGTAAGTATCTTCTTTGCAATATTAAAGTTTTATCAGTTTACTAGTACACCGGCAAAAGGTTGCATGTAGTTTTAGTATTTGACAAGATATTAATGAAGGTCAGAACTTGTCAACAGCTCAGCAGTTGACCACCTGAGTCAGTGCTGTGCAGAGGTGGGGTTTTGCTGGGCTTGTGACTGTCATCTGGATTACCACAGCTGACTTGTGATGCCATGTAGAAAAAGTCCAGCACTTTTTAAGACACAAGGTAACCTTTGTTTTGATAACCAAAACAGGATGGCATGTTGATTTGGAAAATACTTCAGCCAAGTAATTTTTTTTAGTAAAATTGCCTTAAATGCTGCTTGGAATCTGGGCCCTTTTCAGACTTGATCATCCACTTTTATGTAGAAAGCATAAAACCAATTTGACTCTCAGTTGGTTCAGTAAAGGTTTCATATGTTATATTTTCTTGTCTACAAAATAATATACCACAACCTGAGAAAAGGATACAAAAAATCACTTTTCCTTAGATTGTTATATTTTTCCAAGATGACATAGAGCTGTACAGTTACTTCGGTGATATATGAGAAAAAGAGCTTATGAATTTGTATAATAATACACAGCTTCATCCATGTGAAAATTTGTTCAAAAGTAAACCCCATGTCATGGCCATACTAGCTGACCTACTACATATGATTTGATAATCTTACCTTTACATAACTCCTCATAACATACTTGCCGTATAAAACCATCACAGACACTGTTATCTTGTCAGCACCTTTGAACAAGAAGACCAGACAAAAATTTTCTACATGTTTAGAGGTAAGTCTTTCCTAAATTTTGTCTTCACTCACCACTTAGCGGCAACTGTTATCTAGAATGAATTATAGGTGAACACAATTGGGTTTTGACCCACCTTTACTGGTTCTGTAATGAGCTTGTGTTGTGGGGTTTTTTTTATAACGCTATGTCCTTCGAGTACTGTTGTGATAGAAGGTAAAGTACAAAGTGCCCATTAATGATGCCAGTTACGTATTAATCTAAAATACTATAGTTATCTGTTGTTTGCTGTTCCTTGCGATAACAATATGTAACATGTATGAGTATTGCTTATGGTATGCCTTTCGTAATGCCGACTGTCCTAGCATACACATAGACCCCATTCCCATAGATTTTAGATCAATCTATCCCTGTGGAGAGTCTCACTAGATTACTGTCAGCTTAGCCGGCTTAAGCGTCTGTCCCGCCTACTAAAAGCTGTAAGGGGGTAATTAACTATGGTGCATGCTCGGCTGACTGCAATTTAGCGTGAACCCCCAGGGAGTTAGGGCAATCTAAATCTAAATCTCTGGATCGATCTAAATCTCTGGGAATGCACCCATAGATGCACATGCATGCACAAGCGTATTGCATCTTTAGAACATAATTGAGAGATTTCCTGGCAGATCAGTCCATAACTTCATCAACCTAGGCTTAGATCTCTCTTCACTCCCATATATAAACTACATATGACATTTACGTTTGATGACTTCACAACATTAGGTTTTTAACAGACAGGTGTAACATACAGCGTGGAATGCACCACTACATTTAGAGTGCAATTGGCATTTTGTGAGCTCTACTGGAGAAGATGTGAGGTTGTAGATGGGAAAGCTGAGCCTAATGAAATTGATGGCTGGAGTAAATTTGATTGTTCCTCTGCATTTGTGGTCTATTGGATCAGATTTATAATGCTTGATGAAGATTGATCCTTTCTGAGATGCACATAGGGAGGCACTGTTAAGAATGATGTGTTGCTTTGTTTTTGTATAGCATTTTGTTTTGACTATGAACTGATCTTTCTCCTTAAACTTAATATCTGATCAAAAAGAGAAAAAACACCCATTTCCCCCATTTCTATATGTATTGATATAAATTGGTTTTGAAAGAAGTGTCAAAAATCTGTGGAGGAGGGATGTTAACGAGAGGTACATTATTGTAGTATAGACTTCAGTTAGTTGTTAAGCTATTTTAGTTTAGAAACATGACCTGTGTGTGACTGCCAAAACAAGTTCAAAGTGATTGTTAATTAAAATCAAGGAATCACTGTATATTATACACAATGGTAGAATATTTGTCAAGCAATTACTAGTAGGTACAGACTCAGCGTTAACCTCAGCAATCAGTTACAGGCAACTTTTGTAAAAGGATAATAAATCCATGTTTTCTGAAGGTCTGCATTATGTATCCTGAGTTTCAAAGATTACTGGACTAGCAATGCTGATAATAGAAGTGAGTTTTTACATGAAGTCATAGCTGAAACTAAGGATACAATCAGAACAGCTGACTAACAGATCCACAGACCAAATATGGCCGACCCGTTGAATGCTTGGAGCATAATCCCCACAGGGAATCTGTTCAGTGTCTAATCGAGAATTAAGCGGCTAGCTTTTAAATGGGTCATCATACTTGATTGGTTAGTTCCCTGTTCTGAATACGCTCTGAGGGTGATGCTAATGATACTTTGGGGGGGGGGGGGGGGGAGTAGGAATCCAGTGGCTGGTGAGTGTGAGCAGGCCTTGGTACTGAGTCACAACCAGTTGACCCATGGTTTACTTAGGCCACGGATCAAATATGGCTGACCAGCTTGAAAGCTTGTTGCGAAATCCCCTAATAGACAGTGAATGAATTCCCATGGGGATTTTGCTTGCAAGCATTCATGTGGGTTGGCCATATTTGATCCGCAGACCTAGTCGACTGGATGTGAATACCCTCAAAACAGACTAAAGTTTTCAGTCTCAAAGTTACAGTAAAAACCAATTTCTGATCTTAATCCTTAGAATTAGCAAAACTGGCTGGGGTGACATCATTTGGAGAATAAATGAATCAGCCCCAGTGCATTACTCTTAGAATGTCCCAGTTTATCAGCCCTGTGAAAGTTGTCTACATATCCCATTAGAGAACCTTGGCTGCTTTATGAATTCATTGTTTTAATTTTAAGAAAATAACTTCAGTCTAGGTTCACAAAGACTTATTGATGCCTCTGCGTCGCATGTAATAACCCATAATTCATAATAATGTGTGGAAGAAGACTCTATCTGAGACTGCATATTTTGAGTTTTTTTGGTTGCCATGGTGATATAATATTACTCATTTATTTGCTCTGATGAAGGATGCCATGAATGATATAACACCCTTTTGTTTCTCTGTGTTCAAAACAAAAAACTTGAGATAATTTTGTTAATTTGACACAGATGATCAGTTCTCCTGCTGTGACCAGACTTGCTTATCGACTTTTTTCTCTCTCATTCACGGCTTGCATGCTGTTACAGTAATGACTCAGGAGTTGAGCAAAATTAATAGATTGTTTTGCCCAAAACACAAAAACAAAACATAAAAAGAAGATGCTTATTGTAAAGGTCTTCGCTTTTCTGCCACCAGTGTACGGTTCTCTTACTTCGCTGCCACCAACAAAACAAGGTCTCTGTTTTGTAAACTTTATTTCTACGAATAACTCTCAACACAAATGTACATGTTTCTGTATCTTTTACTAAACACTGTCTCTATTCTTGCTGTACTGCTGTACCTCTAATTTAAACAACTGCAACTCAGCTACAATAAACTAACTGGAACTATATTGTGAAACTGACTCAAACTAAGTTGTGAAACTAAGTCTGACACTATACTCTCACTGAGTACTGCCACTATACTCTACAGTAACTCTAACTGAACTCTAACTGAACAACACTGCGTAGAGCAGCTGTATTTATACATTTCAAAAGTGGACGGCCTTGAATGGTTCACTGCTACTTTGACTGGCAGGCAGAGGAAAAGTGGACGGCCTTGAATGGTTGACCGCCAACCCCTCTACTGGACACCACAATCCCCTCTTTAGTAAACTGATACCACTTACAAGCCATTCCAACTTAAGGTTCAAAGTTCAACACACACAAGAATGTAAACAAAAGGCTAAAGCTTACTGCAGCAATTTTACCATGAATTTTAAGGCTATGTAAAATCGTTACACTCTTCCCCCCTAGGTCTGATCCCACCGGGGATCTGCCCAACTACTAAATCAGTTAAAACTAAAAATATTCTGAAACATTTAAGCAGTTAAAAATTCAGTCCGTTCATAAAGTTCATTCAATAGTTCAGTGTCACTTTGATTAATAAAATTACTCTAAAGTTCAACAATGATAATCATTTTAAGTTCATAGTCTGATTCATAATAGTGTTCTCTTCAAAGTTCACTGTCTGATTATTAATAATGTTCTCTTTAAAGTTCATTGTCTGATTAATAATAATGGTCACTTTAAAAGGTCATTGTCACAGTCAATCAGCAAATCTCTTGGGAGGTCTTCTTTTCCTTTGTGGTCTTCCCTCATTCCTCAAATTACCGTCAGGTTGGGTCTTGGGTACTTGCACTTGTTTAGATTGGCCACTCTGCTTCATCCTGCGTTTGATGGCACTTTCTTCACGTTTCAGTGGACTTCCTTCTACATGATTGCCTTTAAGTAAACATTTCTGCAAACTGGACACCCAATCTGGAACTTGGTCACTCAAAAATGGCTTAAGACGGTCATGATGCACGATCTTCATTTTACACTTAGGTTTGCCTTTCACTGCAAACAACAAATCACTGTGCTTTTTGACAACAACAAAAGGTCCTTGCCATTTATCACGTTTCAGCTTTGGGCTCAGTCCCACTGTTCTAGTGCTATCTAGTAAATACACCAAGTCACCAACTTTATAGTTATTTTGCGAAATACGGGTGTCGTGGTCTCTTTTCTGCCTTTGAAAGTCCTTTTTCAAATGCAATCTCACTATTTCATGAATTCTAGTCATTTTCTCTTGCAACATTTTGACATACTCTGAAGGAGACGTCACAGATCGGTCTTCTGGTGGTTTTCCAAAGATCAGTTCTGTAGCTGTGTGAACTTCTCTGCCTAACATAAGCAAATTAGGGGAATAACCAGTGCTTTCATGTTTACAGCACCTGTATGCTGCAGTCAATAAAGGCAAATGAATGTCCCAATCCCGTTGGTCTTCTGACACGTAAGCTGATATCATGTCACATAACACAATATTGAATCTCTCCACCATTCCATTTCCTGAGGGATGATAGCTGGATGTTCGGGTTTTATTTATTTCTAATACTTGACATACTTGTTTGAATAACTGTGACTCATAGTTGCTACCTTGGTCTGAATGGAGATCAAGGGGTAGGCCAAATCTAGAGAAAAACTCTGTCACTAGCTTGTGTGCTACAGTTTTAGCTGATATGTCAGGGATGGCATAGCACTCCACCCATTTGGAAAACTGGTCCATTGCTAAAAGTATATATTTATTGCCTCTTTCACTGACTGGAAAAGGTCCTAAGATGTCTGTTGCCACTCTGTCCATGGGAGCGCCTACAGCATATCTTAGCAAAGGAGCCTTGGGTCTTGACCGTGGCCTTTTTCTCCCACCACAAATAGCACATCTTCTTATGTAATCTCGCACACTTTCTTTCATCTTGTACCAGTAGAAGTGTCTTTTCAACTTGCTCACTGTTTTCTTGACCCCGAGGTGACCCGACGTGACTTTGTCATGTACGCCCTTCATCACCTCATTCCTCATCTCTTTCGGAACCAATATCTGTAAAAAGGAACCTGTCTTATCTAACGTTTCCCATCTCTTATATAAAATGCCCTCCTGCAGCACAAGTTGGTCCCAAAGCAACCATAACTGTCGTACTGCAGGACTTTCTGCGGCCACTTTATCTCTCTCTGGTCTCTGTGATGACTGTTCCTTCCAGTCCAGCACAGTCTTCAACTCAGGGTCTTTACACTGCAAATTAAACAATTCATTCACAGTGTAACTGCCCAGCCACTCGGCTGGAAGTCTATCTCTGTCACTCTCAGATTCACTGAGATCTGTATCTTCATCACCATGAGAAAAATCTTGATCCTTGAATGTCAAGTTTTCTCTAGGCAGCACTTCCTTTTTCTTGGAAACTCTCATCCTTCGAAGAGAAAGTGCTCTAACTTCCTTAAAGATACACTTGAATTTCATGGTCACCCAGCTCAGGATTGCAAAGAACAATGTCAGTAGGGTGTAAAGGCCTGTCAATAAAACTGAACAAGCTGCTGTATACACACGTTTTACTGGACATTTTCCTTGGTTTCCCGATACTTGACCACTGCCACAGACTCCATTGTCTGATTTGGGTTCTTTCTTTCGGTTTTCTGTCATTCTTCTGGTTACTAAAGGGACGACTTCTTCTTCCAGATATCTGGACCATTGTTCATGTTTCTTCTTACACTGTACGCAACCCTCGCATGGCAATTTGCTTAAAATGGACTCCCCATCATAGCATGTACACTCATCTGGGTCGCATGGAAATCTCGATATTGCATCTGCGTTACCGTGTCTGGCCCCTGCTCGGTGTTCTATTTTAAAATCATACTGTGATAGCACTTCCAGCCATCTGGCCATCTGATCATTGGGCTCCTTAAAGGACATAACCCATCGGAGGGCACTGTGATCGCTTCGTACCAAAAACTGTCTACCCAATAAATGGTGTCTGAATTGTTGAACAAAGGTAACAACGGCAAGCAGTTCTTTTCTAGTCACGCAGTAACGGCGTTGAGTTTTCGTCAATGACTTACTTGCATACGCGACTGGTTTCTCTATTTCTTTCTGGGTCTTCTCACACCACTGTAACTGAGATAAAACGGCACCAATGCCCGTGGCTGAAGCATCAGTGTCGAGAATATACAATCCTTCGTCTCTCGGATACGCCATTACCTCATTACCCGTAAGGGCGCTTTTGAGGTCCTCAAATGCTGTCTGACAAGAGTCCGTCCAAGTAAACGCCTGGCCGGCCTGGAGCAGGTGATTAATCGGAGCAGCTCTTGTTGAAAATCCTTTAATAAATCTACGATAATATGAGCACAGTCCTAGAAAACTACGTACATCAGTCAGATTCCTGGGAACTGGCCATTTCTTTATACAGTCTACCTTCTCAGGATCTGGTTTAACGCCATCTTGAGTCACTACATGTCCCAAAAACTGAACTTCAGTTTGAAACAACCTGCATTTGCTTGGCTTCAGTTTTAGCCCTGCTTTTCCAAGACGATTAAAAACCTCGTCAAGTCTCTTATAGTGTTCTTCAAACGATTTACCAAACACAATAATGTCATCAAGGTAAATCAACACTGTCTGCCACTGCAAACCACGTAAAATCAGTTCCATACACCGTTCGAAGGTTGAAGGAGAATTAGAAAGACCAAAAGGCATAACATTATATTCGAATAACCCATTTCTTGTCACAAATGCAGTCTTTGGCTTATCTTCTTCTGCTACCTCGATTTGATAATACCCGCTCTGGCAATCAGCTATTGAGAAGAAAATTGAACCACCAAGAGAGTCTAAACAGTCATTTATTCGAGGAAGAGGGTAAGCATCTTTCACTGTTACATCATTTAAGCGTCTATAGTCAACACAGGGTCTTGTTGTTCCATCCTTTTTCTTGACATAAACTAGTGGAGCTGACCAAGGTGAGGTGGACTCTCTAATAACACCATTTTGGAGCTGTTCCTGAATTATTTTCTCTTCTTCTCCAGCAAACGCTCTAGGAGGTCTTCTGGGTTGCTGTTTTATGGGTCTTGCATCACCAGTAACGATCTTATGCTTTACGACAGATGTGTGACCCATGTCACTGGAAGACTTGGCAAAAATATCACTGTGCTTCTGCAGGAGTTTCTTTAGTTCACATCTCTCAAAGTCAGTCAAATTCTCACCTGACTGTTTATAGAGGTCAGCCAGGTACTCAGGCAATTCTGGGCTATGAAGGGTTAAGTCTGACTTTTGTTTACCAGGGGTTAAGTCTGCTCGTAAGGTGGGCACAGAAAGGCTATCTTCAAGTTTCTCAGCAATTACATGGTCTACTTCATGTAAATGAGCAATGCAGGTGTCTTTCAAAAGTGAAATGTCTTCATTAGAAGGGTTAAGGAGTCTCACAGGTATTTTATTGTCTCTTCTGAAAGGATCAACTAACACATGTCCGATCAGAAAATCACTTGACTTCTCTGGAATTTCCTCTACCAGTCCCAATCCTGATTTTATTTTGCTAGAATCGACTGTCCCTTCTATGATCAACTCACTGTTTGCAGGAATAATAACGTCATTAGTCACTGTCACTCTAAAGGCATGCTTTGGTTCCCTCTCAACCAAACAGGGCACTCTCTTCCCATTAAGTTTCAGTCCGTTCACACCCAGTGAAAAATCATGATGGCACAGGAAGTCCATTCCTAACAAACCATCGTCCTTTATTTTTGCTACAAGCATGTCCCATACAAACATTTCTTCGCCAGACTGAAATCTTATTTCTACATGGCCTTCAATTTCAATGTTTCTACTGTCTGCAACCTGCAACTGCAATTTTCTATGAGTCTTTTTCAGTTCAGGTCTAAAATCATGGGGAATTTGTTCATAAATGTGGGTAGATATAATTGTTTTTGACGCACCAGTGTCTACAATAAAGTTCACTTCTTGGCCCTGAATCTTCACTGGCCAAGAAACACTAGCATTTCTACAACTGACGGTTTCAATGTCACTGTCAACAGGTGTTTTTAGGGGTTCATTCTGGCCGGCTGGAATGCCCCTTCTCAGTTTCCCTGGTTGTTTACATGCTGAGCCTCTTTCACAGGTGCCTTGCATTCTCTTGCCAGATGCCCATATCTATGGCACTTGAAACACTCTATGTTGTTTTTCCAATTTTCTGACTTGGGTGGTGGAGGACTTTTCGTGTCTTTTGCTTTCTCTTTCATTATCAAGTCTTTAATTTCATCTAACTTCTTGTCAAACTTCTTTTCAAGCTGGTGTAGCTGACTTTCTGTTACAACAGCCTCAGGATTTGCTGCCCTAACACTTGGTCTTTTCACTGCCTCTTCTCTTAGACTGTTATACATTTCAAGGGCCTCCCTTGCTTCGTCTAGATTTTTGGGCGTTTTCATGCCCACTGCCACGGCGGCTTGATGGTCTGGCAACCCTTTTATGAAATGGCGCAATGCAATGGCCTCACGTGTGGTGCAGTCAGCCGTCGGGTAACCTTTTAACACTAACTTTCTAATATCGGATATGTACTCTGGCAGTTTCTCTCTTGAACTAAGCTTTCTATTTTCTAGCTCTGACAGATAGGAGCTTGTAGTACGCTTTTCTTGAAATCGGTTTTGCAACGCCCTCTGTAGCAGAGGGTAGGAATTTACCACTTCTGCTGACAACTGCACAAAGGCGAAATCAGCAGCCTCACCACGCAGACTGTTACATAATCTAAACAGTTTCTCAGACTCACTCCATTCACAAGTCTGGCTTAGTGCTTTGAATGGCTCAATGAAACCCTCCCAGGATTCTTTCCCACTAAAGAGAGTCTGTCTGGGCAAAGGTATTTCAAAGTTACTACGGCCGTTAATTCTGTGAAATGGGGTAAGTGTAGGGGTTATCGTTTCTGATATGCGTTCATTCTGGGCTCTGTGTTCTATTTCTGTCTCTTTCTGTCGCTCTAGGGCTCTGACTCTCTGTTCTGCAGCCTCAGCACGTGCCTCTAAGATGTCAGCATTTTCTTTTGCTTTTCTAATTAATCTTTCTTTCTCTGCCTCTGCTTCTTCTACAGCAACTTGAATTCTGTGAGTAGAATTTTCTTTTTCAGCTTCAAGAGCTCTGCAGGCTTCTTCAATCTGTTCCTCCAGGTTTCTCACTTCCTCCTGGTCAGATCTGTTGTCCTTTTTAGGAGGCATTTTGAATTTCTTGATTTCTTGAGCTTTTCTCTTGGCGTGTTAAAGTCTGTATCCCACCGCTGCCACCAGTGTAAAGGTCTTCGCTTTTCTGCCACCAGTGTACGGTTCTCTTACTTCGCTGCCACCAACAAAACAAGGTCTCTGTTTTGTAAACTTTATTTCTACGAATAACTCTCAACACAAATGTACATGTTTCTGTATCTTTTACTAAACACTGTCTCTATTCTTGCTGTACTGCTGTACCTCTAATTTAAACAACTGCAACTCAGCTACAATAAACTAACTGGAACTATATTGTGAAACTGACTCAAACTAAGTTGTGAAACTAAGTCTGACACTATACTCTCACTGAGTACTGCCACTATACTCTACAGTAACTCTAACTGAACTCTAACTGAACAACACTGCGTAGAGCAGCTGTATTTATACATTTCAAAAGTGGACGGCCTTGAATGGTTCACTGCTACTTTGACTGGCAGGCAGAGGAAAAGTGGACGGCCTTGAATGGTTGACCGCCAACCCCTCTACTGGACACCACAATCCCCTCTTTAGTAAACTGATACCACTTACAAGCCATTCCAACTTAAGGTTCAAAGTTCAACACACACAAGAATGTAAACAAAAGGCTAAAGCTTACTGCAGCAATTTTACCATGAATTTTAAGGCTATGTAAAATCGTTACACTATTGAACAAATTTCTGAGAAGCAGCAAGCATTTATGTCAGAATGAAGGTTGTTGTAAGTAACTGAAAATACTAGTATGACGTGTGATGTTGAATTAACTGAGGTGTACAAAAGAGAGAATAATTACCGTAGGTTATGCTGTAATGTAGAAGCTCAGCTGGTTGCAGTGATGGACAATATCATTGTACTAGCATATTAACATCAGTTTTTAAGGTTGGCTGATATAACAATATTTGCATCTTGATCTCCTCTTACACACAGGTAGCCTACTGGTTATGTTGTTGAAGAAAGTTAGGATTTTCTTTTCAAATTTTTCTAACTTTTTCTTAAAGGTATACTAAAGTATGCATTTGAAACTGCCATATTTTTCTAGACCTACAAATCATGCAAAGCTATTTATCTTTTCCAGTTCAGACCTGGAAAAAGATAAAAACCCTCAAATATAAGTAGTTGATGTCAATATTTCCTTCTGAAATGTATGTGATGATATGATGAAGGCGATCGAAACAACTGGACAGATGTTTTTAAACTAAATGGTAAGTGGAGGATGGTTTTAGCAGTGATTTATGAGTAGGAAAAAATTGCCACATTATCAAGAAAAATTCAATGTAGCACGAAAGTCCCCAGATAGAATACATTTCAGTATTCTGGACCAAGTGCTCCAAGCAGCTTGGGCAACAAACACTCAACTTGTGTGTATTTTGTGTATAGTACATAATGATTCAAAATTGGTCTTTCAAGAGATGAGTAAACAATGAAAGGATAGAATATGTCTCAAGTACAAAATACCTGAGTGTGTGGTATTTTTAAACAGCAATTCATCAAGAAGACCAACAAACTTGAGTCTGAAGAGCCCGTCATCATTAGGAAAGTGAACTTTCTAAATGTGGGAGAACAACATTACCATTACAAGAATTCTTGTATATGTATGGCTCACCGAGCCTGAAATACACCTACGCAGGCACACACATACTTGCACTCTGTGGAGATGACCTTTAAATGAAATTTCAGTGCAACACCTGGCACATAGGTTTAGTGCTAAGAGCCAGAGCCATGGGCTGGGATAGACTTCTTTCACTTTGCTAAAAGCCCTAAGCCATATTTTATGGCTGGTTTTGCATGAGTTAAAGACCAAAATGTGGTTTCAACTTTAAGACCCAAAATTAAGGTTACTTTGACCCTGTAATAGTCTGGCGAACGGCTAAGTGATATAATTTGGTTGTTGTATGAAAGAATGAAAAATGTTTTACAGGTAAGATCAAATCAAAGATCAAAAATTTCAGTCCTTGGTTTGAAATTTTGTCTCTTTTTTTTTTCTTTTGAAATCATTCAGTAGTTGCCTCTTGTAGTAGGCAACTGTTCATCACTGCCATAACTTGATTATTTTAGTGTTCAGATAGCTGTCCCTTGATTTACTGTTTTTTTTTCTTTTTAACTATGAGCACAGGGCTTGACATGTAATGAAATCCCATTTCATGAAACAACTGACTCCTAGCTATTTCAAGTTCATGTCAAAGAATGTTTAATCATTGATAAACATTTTTTTGGTTATGATTAATGAAGGACATTATTGTTGAAGCATGTAAAATTGACAAGAACAGCAGAACTTCATTGAAAGATGTGTATTTCAAAAAATGAGCATTACCTTTATATAAACTTTAAAATGTTTTCAAACGAAACGTTACAAATAAAGTAGGGAGCATTTGTAAGGAAATTTGTGTTCTAATTTATAAATGATTGCTTTATTTAACAATGGTAATAAAGTATGTCATTTTATAGCAATTTTATCCATGTTGGTATTGACATCCCTGTCATAAAGCCATAGTTACTACAGAGAATGTTCCCATGGAGCCATATATGCATCTTTGCGGGGATACGAAAAATGATTGAGGCTGGCCATAATGGAGTCTGTGGCAAATGATGCAAATCTTATTATGAGGTAACCTTTTGCTTGGAAAACTTCAACATCTCTTCTGGCATCCAAGCTTTAAGGTTAAAACCTTCACTAGTGGCTGCAGGTTGAATGTTGAGAGGTGCTAAGAGGGGCAGGGTTTAGTTCTTGGCAAATGTTTCCTTGAGGTTTTGAGATAGTGCTTGTCAGATCAGATTTAAGTGACTCTTCCTCTGGGATGATATATATCTTTTTACTCTGCTCCTCTTTCTCTCTCTCCTTATGTGCAAACACACTTTCCCTCACCAACATTTGTACACACACATGCATGCACTGACACAAATGAATTTCTTCTCCTTTTGATATAATTTTTTACATAAAGTGCATCTTGTGGGTAAAATATTTGTAAACTGCTCAAAAACTTGAATTTATGTGGTTGGCTAGGAGATTTAAATAGTCTTAGCTAAGCCTCCCCCACCCCAAAAGAAAATTTATCAATAAAAAGAAGCCACAAGTGTACAGAATGTCATCATTATGTCTTCTTCATCTTGCTGTCTTCATTGGACACCCTGAATACAAAATCTGTGCACAATACCAAATTTGACTGTTACAAAAAATTATAATAGTAAGGATTAAAGATTGTAATGTCATAAAGTTTATTCGGTGGGGTAAAAAAAGGAAGAAAAAATCTTTGATGAATGAAAAATATCATCTTAGGTTAGCTATATACTGTAGCATCTTAGGGGAATTAATAGTATTTAGGTTGAAATCTATCTGATGAAAAAAGCAATAAAGACGAAATCTTGGAAACTACATCTTGGAAAATAAGTCATTCAAATCAGATTCTGTGAAAGAGGGAAAACAAAGAAAAGCAAAGGCCAAGCTATGATTAAGAATGAACTTCCTAGAAACGTCAGATATTAAATTGAATTTTATCTGATGGATATAAATGATAAGTAAATGTCAAGTCAAGATAAGGGAACCATTTAAGGATGCTGGATGGATGTATCATTCATTCTGTCCATTATTGATAGTCAATTACTATTGCTGTTGGGTATTAATGACGTACAAAACAATAAATTTGTGCATTAGGAGTTCTTCACTGAAATGAGTAATGTTTGTGACCTTGAGCATGTACGAATATTGCATGATGTCAAGTTATTAGCGTACATTTTCACACCTGGTGTCACATGTAATAAGCAGAGTGAGGGACTGTTTTTATGGAGTACACTGCTGATTAGTGGTGTGATAAGTGTGAAATTACCATGAATACTATTGCAAAAATGCGATGACAGAGGTGAAACTTAGGTGACACCTGCCTCATTTGGTCTTTGTGACCCTTTGTTTTTGTTATTAATTGTTTAAATGTGGTCACAATTGTGATGAGCTCATGAATTTAATTTCTCACATTGATTTGGCACAATCATAGTATAACTGTCTTTTGCTATGGAGCTTCAGTGTTTGAAACACGAAAGATGAAAAAATAGCAGGGACTACCTGTAACATTGCAGTTAAAAAATTGATAATTTGAAATCTTATCTGCAGATTATATTGCAAATATAGGTACAGATTGAACATTTAGGTGAAAGTGCAAGTGATAGAACAAGTAAAGTTATCATTGCAGACAAAAGTGAAAGTTGTGTGTAAAATGACTTATTGATTTCCAAGAAAAACTACCAAGCAATAGCCTAGTTGTTCCCTTGATGAGCCCTTAAAGATTCCTTGGAAACAAGAAACAGCTGGTCAGACGTCGGTGGCTACCTACTTCTCTTCCAGACAGTGAAGTTCTTTGAATTCTCCAGGAGTTTATGCCTGCTATAAATAGTCTCTTCCAGTCATGGGGGAGAGTAACTTGTGCGATAAGGAGGTCTATATGAGTTATTTTTTTTTTTTTCAGAAAATTAGGGCCTTGTTTGCTGTATGCATTTGTCTTGAGAATGACTGAGAGATTTGTATGAATTGCTCTTTGTGTTTTGCTTGGGAGAATTGTTTATTATGACAAATATTGGGAAATGATTGTAAAACAGTCCAAAAAATAAGCAGACAGCACTGTTTCCTTTAAGGAGATATTATCATCGAAAAGAGAGTGTGAAGGGCTTTGAAGACCACACTATGTAGTGTTCAGGTTAATGTTAAATATTTCCCAAAAAACATGGAAAAGAAAAGAACTGCAAAGATGATTACAACTAAGCATAAAGTGGTGATACATTTTACATTTTTATTTACCAAATTAAGATTTACTTAATTTTTGATCATTTCTTTTTTTTTTGTCTACTTCAGACCAAAAAAGGATTACTAGTAGTTTACTGAAGTAAGATTTATTCACAGTTTTGTAAAACCAGCTTTATAAAATGGCAGAAATGAGTATTGCTTTTGACCAAAAATCTACCAGTAGTTACAAATTAAAGTAATACTTTATTTTAAATTACTAGGTATACTAGCATGGATTTGTCCTGAGTGTATGGCAGTAAACCAACATTTTCAGTTTTTAAGTTTTTTACCAATTTTGGTCCTAGATTTCTCCCATGAAACCAGTCGTTGCCTCGGCGCCTGCTCTCTGTGAACATGTGTATACCTGGCCAGGACAGATGTGGGGATTGCACTTCTAGAGTCCCTCGAGGTTACCATAGTAACATCTGGTTACCACATTTGATAGCAGTGTGCCATATGCCTTGGGCCCCTGAGATGTGATACACATATGTCTACAGCTTTCCCTGTGCATTACAAAAATGATGGATTTTAGATTAAATTTGCACTTGCCCTTCTCCATTTTTCTCCTCCCCCCCCCCTTCTGAATGCTGACCTCTACATCTTCATGCAGTTTGCCAACAAGTTTGAAGCCTAATGGATAATCTTTTACTGGGAATATGTATTATTTATGGGTAAATTAGTCATCTTTAACATCATTTTGCTATATTTTCTTGTTGTCAGTGACATTTGTTTTAGTCAGAAGTCATTACCTGGTTGTATTCAGAATCAGATGTCAACTTACAATTGATATTATAGTGAAATATGTCTTTTGACCCTGGTGAATTGTGTTTATTCTTTTTAATATTTTTGTATCTCACATTGTATTCAGTGCATAGTCATAGTCAGAAGCAAATAAGATTTGTATCGACAGAAATTTTATTAATTAATTGATTGAATAAATTTGTCAAAGTAAAGTAAATGCAGTGATTTTTATTTTTATTTTGGGTTATTACTTATTTTAGATCTGTTTGTGAAAAAGCCGTGTTACCCATGTACTTTTTGACTTTTTGCTTTTACAAACTGTGAAACAAATTCTTGGTTCAGGTTGCAAATATATATATATATTTTTTTTCTTTTTTGATCAAATGAGAGTGAAAAAGCTTCCAGTTCAATCAGTGAGTAGCATTACCATTGTGTGACGTGAAGAAAACCAAATATACTCATCGCTGTCTGTGCTAACACACCTATTCTTTCTCTCCATCATAGCTGAAGTCATCATATAGGATCAGTTTTGTTTTCTATGGAATCCTGAAAACATACAACTGATCTCCAGCACTTAGCAAACACCAGTAATCTGTATCTAAGTGACCTCTACCACTCATGGTTGATTAAAATTGTAGCTTCCTTTTTACCTCTGCCAAGGAGGTTATGTTTTCATCCCTGTTTGTCTTTCTGTCTGTTTGTTTGTCATCAACATAACTCAAACAGTTATGGGCCGATTTTGATGAAATTTTCAGGGTAGGTCAGAAATGGATTAACTTAGAAGTGATTCGTTTTTGGTGGTGATCCGGATCAATAATCTATCATTAATCAATAATAATAAAAAATCGCTGCCTTGGCAGAGATCTGCGCTCTCGTTGATATTGCAGGGGAAGCAGCACACTAGTACTACTATGTGTCAGTGAAGTCCAGTTGCATAAAAATATGTAGAATAACACATTCTTGGGCGCTTGCACATATGGTGAAATATGCCGACTTGTGCACCTGAAGTAATATTTACAGAGCACTATGTATCTATCTCTCCCCCCCCCCCCCCCAACCTCAGACATTTACCCCTTATCCCTCTCCCCACTTTCAATTTAGCATAGAAAATTATAGCCTATTGCTAGACATTTTAACTTGGCTCAGGAACAACCTTTTTTTTTTTTTGATGAATATATAATGTATTTGACAGAAAAATTTTGTTTTGTCTGAAATTGTCCAACTTTTTGGCGAAATACAATGATTTTCAAGAGAAAGCCCCCCCCCCCCCCCCCACCACCACCACCCCCACCCCACCCCTCTTCCCCTGGTGACCCAGACATACAATTTGATATATAATTACTGGCTCCACACAGAATATGCACATATAATGGTGAATTTGCATGAAGGAAAACAAAATATACTCACTGACATATGGCAGAGTAATCAGTTGCTGGAGGCTATGGTTAAGTTGATGTTATACTTATTATTCATGATATAGTACAGGGACCATATGGCATAAGCCCATTGATCTATATTTTTACTGGAGAAAGGAGAGGCATCCCTGAAGTGAGAACAAGCACACGCAATATGTACACCTCCATACATCAATTTGTCTGCCACTACATTAAGGCACAAGTGACAAATATTGGATTTTTAATGAGAATCAGCTTTTTAAGACTTGTCAGTTACAAATTTGGTTCTTATGGTTTGCTGTAGAATGTTGTTTTAAACACTGGAGATGCAGAGGGACTAATTTTTACTTCAGGAAGAAATACTTTTTTTTCTGTAAATTCAAATATGTAGCAGACTTGATGCAAAGTAGTCCAATCTTGGATTTTTCTTTTTCAAATGCCAGATGCTTGATATTTCAGACTAAGAAACATTTTATCTGGCACAAATCTTATAAATACGTGTTTCAGCATTTTCAGATTGTTTCCAGGAATTATTTTCAACCTTCTGTATTCCCCACAATTCCCAGAAGAACAAACAAATAACAGCCTGTGCATTTTTACTTGTACCTTGCAGGTGTATATGTTTAATCCTTTACTACATTTTGCAAAAAGCCAATTACAAGGAGCATTTTAACTAAATTAAAAATATAAATCAAGTTAATGAATTTGTTGAATTATTTTATATTTTCCTTTGACAAATTTGTCGTGACTTAGATTTATGATTTCTTTGTTTGCATGAGCTCAGAGTCAATTGACATGATGGCGTATGCATATGGTGTGTGCAGATACAGATAATATTATACAGGGTTCCTGCAGGTAATGTAATAATCTTGTTGTCTGTGGTACCTCTATCATTGCCTCACAGGAAAATATGCCCTTGAGAACTTTACTGGAGAGATGATATGGCTTAACTTGACTGCAAGCCATTGAAATGTTTATATCTGTTATTTATGATATATCTATTATCATAAGGTCTCATATCTGCAATGGAGTTGTGAACATGAACTCAACTGCAGAATTTGTTTGTGCAGTAGTTGGTGGAAGGATGAAAAGCTTTGATAATGAGGGCTTTATTGATGTATTCTCTAACAGCTATTGTTCTGTATTATTCCCAAATGAAAACTATATTTATCTGCTTAAGTGACAATAGCAGTCTGGAAAAAAACTGTACATTTGTTTTGCAACATGTCATCAGACAGTGGTGCTGGGTATCATAAAGAATATGGAAGAATACTACTCTCTCTCTCTCTCTCCCCCCCCCCCCCCCCCTTCATTCCTGCATCTCCTTTAGCCTTCTCTCATTTTCATCACCTAATCTCCTGCTCAGAACTCAGAAAATGAGTTGTGGTTATGGTTGTCAGTTTTTAAGGGATTTCTGTTTACAACATACATACACATTAATTAATAAAAAACCAAAATCTTTAAAACCATGCAGGCTTGAATTTTGGGCACCCCTGATGTCTGCCATTTATCCTTGGTAAATGAGACGTCTGTGTGTATTAATTTACAGCTTCTATTGGATCATTGTAGTAGACAGAATGCCAGAGGTTGAGAATATTGATTCTATTATTGCTGGTAAATGTGATTGCCAGAGCAACCCAAAGTGATATTGGCATTAATGGCAGAGGTTTTAATCTCTGTGGACAGCTCAGTTTTTTCAACTGTCATATATAGTTTTTCTTTAAACTCAGTGACAGCCAAAGAAATCTGATTTCTTTTTGTCTTTGTGAAGTCTGTAAAATAGAAAATAGTCATTTTAGTTGTTCGTGTTTCTTGCAGTCAGTGATACTAAGGGCACTGAAGAAACCTGTCACATGTTAAAGTTAGAATTGATTATTATAAAAAAAGTTAAGTTTTATTAATAACAAAAATACATTTTTCACACGGGTTTAACAAATGAAATAAATTAAATTTCAGTTGGATAAAGCAAAATTAGAACAGATCAAAGAGGACATGTCTTTCTAATTTTAATTTCCTTCTGAAAAGTGTTATCTAAAGAATCTAACTCTGGCGTACAAATGGACTGGCTGGTGTCAGGTATTTTTGCTTATTTTCAATATTCCATTAGAATTGTTCAATTTCATCCATCCAGGTCTGTGAGCAGCAGTTTCAAAGCATTGGAGTTTTTTTTTATATTAATTTTTATTTATTTATTTTTTTTATTGGAGCATTTTACCCCCTTGGTTGAACTGACATGAAATAAAGCTTGGAATCGGAGTGGACCTTTTACGACAAAATGGGGAAGCTTTTCTGTACCTCCCAAAGCCTCCCTGCCTTCAGCAATTCAAGCCTACACCCAGAAAGACCTCTTTGCTTCAAGCTGGTTAGAGAAAACTTGTGTAATAAAAAAAGCTCTGTGAAGATAAATCAATGTAATTAGATGGAGAGGAAAGACATTTGAACACCTCGTTTATTATAGGGCCTACATTCAATGTTGCTGACTCATGATCAGCAGCATACCAGGAACTAAAAGTTCTTTTGGCTCCTTGAACACCCTGAGAACCAGTGCATATAAAAGTAATTGATTGTTTTATGGGAATGAGTGAAACATCCATAACTTACAATATGCCGGCATTTGGATTATTTGGCAAATGTGAAATATTGTAAATTGAAAATGGAATGCTTTTTTCAATTCTAGGTTTTTATAGTATTTTTATTTTTTGCATTAAACATTGTTTATGTTTGTGCAAGGTCCAGCTGTTTATTTTTTTTACCTGTGAAGTCAGTGTGTTTGTGCAAAGTCTAGCTGTTTATTTCTTTTACCTGTTAAGTCAATTTTTGCATGGAAAGAAGAAGAAAAAAAAGGAGAGAGGGGGGGGAGGGGGCTAAGATTTGGTGGAATTGGTATAATAAGGCACCCTTGGAATTGCTATTTTCAGTTTGTTAGTGGTATTTTGGTATTTTTAAAGCATGTTTCTCATTTGTTTAGTCAAGTTAAAAAAACAGCAGATATTAAACTGCGCCTTTTAAATAACTAAGGTAACTAAGTTAAATATGTGAGCTACAAAAAGAGGTTCAGTTCTTGAGACAAAGGCTCTGTTCTCACAACTTTTAGATCGATCTATCACCGCGGGGAGTCTCACTAGATTACTGTCAGATAATCCCCCTTAAGTGTCCGTCCCCGCCTACTACAAGCTTTAAGGGGTAATTAACTTTCTTGTCCGCCCGGCTGACAGCTATTTAGCGTGAACCCCCAGGGAGTTAGGTCGATCCAATGTAGGTCGATCTAATCTATGAGAATGGGGTGAAAAAAAAGTGCCAAAAAATTCATGAACTTTCCTGTCACTTAAGAATCAACTTCCTTGACATGTAATAAAACATATTGAATTTAAAGAGCAGTGAGAATTATTTTGCTGTTAATTGATGTAGTTGACAATAGACTTTATGCCAAACACTTTTATCATTGCCCATGACATGTTTAATAGGAAGTGTGAAACATGGCCTTTTGACAAAATTGGTAAAATTACTCTAAAGAAACATAGGGGCCACTCATGCTGGCTTTAAATTGCAAATTAAATATGATTTTAGATTGACAGTCAACATGGCTTTGAAAATTTTAAAGTGCACATTTCAATTGTAATTTACTTAACTGAACTTTTTTAAACAATTGTTTATGTGATGCTTGCATAATAAGTGAATACATAAATAACTCAGTTGAAGTATTTGACATGTATGTGTAAAGATTGAACTTCTTAATATCGTTAAAAAATTTGACCTTAATATGCAGGGTATATTCAGGTCCTGCGGTATAAAATCACAAATTTGTGATAACCACACAGGCAGGATATGTTGATTTATTGGTGTTTCATTCAGTGGTTTTCCCTGACTTTTTATCTAACCATTGAACCTTCAATAAAATCAGACACTTTTCTGATAAGAAAGATTTCTTAAACCTCAGTTTATGAAATGTGAGTCATCATATATTTTATTTTTTTCTGTCATTTTAATATGAAAATAAAACATGTTGATACTATTGTTTATTTTAATTCATTTTTCATTCTGAAATGCTATATTAAAATACTTTTGGTTCAAGATAATACCATTTTCATTGTAACATTGTATCGTTTATTTTTCATGTTGCATCATGCCACTTATAACATTGTATCATTTAACTTTAACATGGTATTATTTTAGTTGTAATGATGAATCATTTTACTTGTAACATTGTAACATTTTAGTTAACTTTGTATCATTTCAGAATGAGAGCAACATGCTGGTGCAGTTCACAGGTCTGCAGCGTGGAACATTCCTGCCCAAAGTGACCAGTGTCCACTCCATGCAAGAAGACAATCACCTGGTCAGTAAAGAGAGAGAGAGAGAGAGAGAGAGAGAGAGAGTCAAAAGGGGTGAAATAATATTAAAGATGAGGATGGTGGACAGAGAGTGAAAGGGAGGAGATTTGAGGGTGAAATAATAAAGAATGGGAGAGTGGTTGGAACATAAACTTAATGGTCCATTAAAGTCTTTTAAATCTGAAAATTTCTTTTTTTGTATAGAAAAATAAATTGTATTACTTTTGTTATAAACTCCCAGGAGCAGTATCTGTTGTTCAACATACCCATATCTTTTCTCTTTCAGATATTAGCATTCTCTGTGTCTCTTCATCAAGTCTATCTAGAGTTGCAGGCATCCACAGACGCCATACAAGCCACTGACTGTGCTCTAGTAATACACAAGCTCAAAGGAGAGGTACAGGAAGTTTTATCTTGCTGAAATTGGTCATGATAAAAGAAATAGTAATTTTGCTCTGTTTCATGATTATGAAAAAAGCAGTGATGTAATTAGTGCTTAGCAAAACATAAGCATAACTTGGTAAAATGATCAGCAGAATAAAGTTGATCAAATATGCTTTTATATCTTGTATTTGATTTATGAACTTCAGTTTAAAGTTCAACGATGACTTGAATGTTCTAAAAAAAATTATCATTTTCTCAGCTTGTTGCTGAAAATGGTATCATCTTCAGCACTTCTAAACAAATAAAAAATTTCATTTTTTATTTCTGACAGATCAAGCTGAAAGTGAACATGACATTGGGCGAGGAGATTCAGCTGACAGCAAAGTTTGCACAAACTCCAGTCATGGAGATGAAAATCACTCCTAAGAAAACAGAAAATCAAACAGAACAAGAACAAACAGAGGGTGCAGAAACTACTAGTCAACAAAGCCAAGAACAAGTACAGGTAAAAGACTCTTTCTGTCTCTCTTCTTGACTTCTAAATATACTTCCTCCCCAATCACAGTGTTGTCAGTACTTGGGAGGAGTTAATATCATTTAAATAAACTGGACCCAACTACAAAGCTTGTTGCTGCTATACTTAGTCTAAATCTTTATTTTAACTTTTCTCTTAAACCTCTTCACTCTTTAAAGGTTTTTCTGCCAAAAGGCTGGTAAATTGACCAGGAAAAGAATTTTGCCTTAAATCAACATAAATTTTCAAAAAACAGTTCAGTATTTCACATTTCCCTTAGCTAAATAGAGCAAATGTTACCATTTTTCCAAACTATGTTATTTAAGTGTGAAGGCATTGAAAAATTGAAAATAATAATTATCACTGCAGCCTACTGACAACAACGTGGTGGACCTCCACACTCTAGAGCGTGTGATACTGAATGCATTCAGTACAGCCAGCGTTACCTTCAGTGTCAAGCCACATGTCAGGACATCGGGAATACACCTCAACTTTATAGAGAAGAGGATAGACAGGAAGAGTGATGCAGGATTAAAGGTATGGCCATGGGATGTGCAAGTAAATTGGTTTGTTGCAGGGTCTGAACCAGCAGATACTATTGAAACTGTTCAGTTTGACATGTATATTGACACTATGATGATGATAGACTACAATAAGGTGATGTTAGATTACAATAAGTATAAGGTACATACCAGAAAAGGGTGCTGTCACTCACAGATAGTTTGTCAATTTTACACATTTTAAGCATGGATTCCCATTGTTTTCTGCTATTATTCCATTGTTGATTACACCTTAAAATTTGATTTAAGCATTTTTAAAGTAAAATGTCTCCAACAAAAAAGTAATAAAAAGCACCCTTGTCTTACTTTAAATGATACATTTTGTTTCTTTTTCTTATTAACATTAATATTTTGGTTGATAAAACAAGTTTTCTATGTATAAAAGCATTTTAAAAATACTTATTTCAGTTTGGAAACGGAGCACCTCCCAAGCCCCCGCGAGTCCAGGATCGTCGGCTGCTGGTCAAAATCATCAAGGCCAATAATTTAGGTGCTACTGAGTTTGGTAAGACGTGGTGCACCCCTGTTCTGCTTGTTGTGTTGTATGCAGTACTAACAACCTTTTTATCTTCCATAGAGAAATAGACCCCAGCTTCACAACTGAAGTTTACCCCATATTGGTCTTAGTTTTTAGAAAGAAAATGTTTTGTGGGTTGTCACTCAATGTATGTTGATGGCAGTCCAGTATTTAGTGTGCTATAAGGCCTGTCTAACTTAATGAAATAAAGGACCATTGCTTTAGAATAAGGGACCATTCCCAGACCCTGTCATACTTACTGTGGATCTATCTATCTCCGAGGGGAGTCTCACTAAATTGCAATCAATTTAAGTGGCTTAGATGTCAGTCACGCCTACTGAAGCTGCTAGTGGGTAATAAATTATGCCTAATATTTATAAAGGTAAACCAGTATATAATAATTCTTTTCTTTTATCTGTCCCAAGAGCGTAACAATTTACACAGTCATGTGAACTAAAGCTTTCCATGCACAGTATGTAGACCCACTTATATTGACAGATAATTTTCCACTTTTGTTATCACACTATTAAGCATTAAAGAACCTCCTGTCAAAAAGATATCAAACTGTCAGGTGTTTAAGAACCTCTTGTGAAAGGCATTGATCTTTTCACTTCAGATATTCAAATTTTTAAAGATTTTATACCTAGAGCTTATCTTGCCTGCAGTAATTTAAATTGTTCTTGTACACACTATAAGCCTAAATAGATAGAAAAGACAATGATCTCTACTGCAGTTTGTTGCTTCTAACAACTATATGCTTTTGTATAGTATACCCTGTGTACTGCATGTATCTCTGTGCTGATGCTGTATCTGTATATTTAGGCACGGCAGATTGGAGTGAGACGTGTACAGGTAACAGATAGATTCAAAACAAGGGGCAAATCCAGACTTCAGAGTGGTCAAAATATTGAGTTATTTTCAACTTGTGAAAAATTGATAATAAATGAATAAAACTGACAAATTTAAAAAAGAACAGTAATCTACTTCATAAATCTCAAAAAAAAAAAAAAAAGCCCCTTTTCTTGTAAAACAAATTTTTTCTGGGTTTGTTCCTTGTAGAAAAATATAATCATGCAGTGTCCACTTGATGTCTTTACTATGTGTGAGTCTTCATTTCCCTGGCTCTGGTTTCATTATTAAGTGTGATTTCTGATGTTTTCCTTTTACATCATTGTACCATCCCATTAGGTCTTTATGGTCATTGAATGGGGGGAGGGGGGTTAAGATAAATTAAAATTATTATTATTATATGCCAGTACTTGTGTACATTTACGATTGTAAGTAGGTTCTTTCACAAAGCCCTACTTAATTTTTTACAATGACTGATAATTGTTATGAGTCACAGTATCTAGTAAGAAGATAAGTTACTTCATTAATATACAGTACAAAGTTAAAGTTTTTTTTTAACATTATTGATTTTTAAAGTGCATAACCATTGGTAAGATGCCGTTTTTCTTGTGGGTATACTTAGACAGGACTGGCTGTTTGTGGTATTCAAATTATTAATGTTCTTTTCAGGGTTATTATTTGATATTTTGATATTTTATGAAAAAAAGTATAGATCTGGGAGCTTTTCTGTGTGGTTAGATCGGTTACAGGTGCTAACCTTTTAATTACTGCACACTTACTCCTTTTTTGGATTTTGTTCTCACTGTCTTTGTTTGGCTTTGTCTTAATATTGGGGTAGGGATATGTTGTATAATTTTTTCTTTATAATTGATTACAAAGACTAAAATTAATTTTTTATTGAGGTTTTCATTTTTGCAATCTAATAACATTTTACCTGAGATTCTGTCAACAATTATGAGGCAGCTAATTTCTTTTCTCATATTTTTAAAAAGAATAATTTCTTAATGGTGAAAGAATATTGCAAACTTGTAAATGTATGCTGTTTTTGTTGACAGATGATCTTGGATATTGTTCCCAACAAGTTTCACTGCTGTTTTATGTCCATTTTTCTTTTTCTCAATCCTAACCCTTTCTGCAGACGAGGGGTGCACACATATGGAATCAAAAAAGTGTCAGATTTTCACATCTTCAGCAGATTATAGCATCTTGTTTGTTGTAATCAGTAGAATTTACATTGAAATTTTCAGTTCCATGGAATTTTTAAAGTTCTACAAACATGAGAAGCTATTTTCGCAGGAGGGGTATGAAATCTGACACTTTTCGAAAAAATATATTGTATGATTATAAAATATAATATTGAGAATCGAAGATGCCCTTGCCTGGTATCTAACTGTTTTAAAAATAAAAAGTATTATTTCTACAGAAGTTTTAGAATGAGCTCAGAATGTTATAGGCTGTGGAATGTAAGCCCAGTTCATAACTACAGTGTGATGTTTGCATTATTAACATTAGAGATTTTACAACCAGTGAAACAGATTAGAATCTAGATATGTGAAATCCATATAGTGTTTGGAAAAGAGAGCATAAAAATCATTTGAATTATAGATGGTTTAATACTTTTAAAATGCTGTCATAGAAAAAAGAGTTTTGATGATGATAAGAAGTTGACATGAGAAGTTGACACGAAACATGCTGATTAGATTCTAGTGATAAAGTAGTACATTTATACTTTAGAGAAAAAAATGTCTTTTAAATTATGTCTTATCTTGGTATTCCTCAGCCTGCACTGACCCCTATTGTCTGGTCGAGATGGACTATCCCTCTCAGAAGCACATCACCAGTGTGGTCAAGGGGACACAGAACCCGTTCTGGGATGAACACTTTCTTTTGTAAGTTAATATAAAACAACTGGTAACTTGACTCATGGGAAATGTCAGACAGTCTCTTACATTTTGTAGGAACATTTATTTTTATTTTTATTTTTTTTTTCACAATTTGTATAGATTTATTTAAGTTGGAAAATGTCAGGCATAGAAGGAGGAAGCAGAGTATAAGATGACAAGCACATTGTATTGTACCTGAGCGTGATAGTTCAGGTAATTCAGGGTTTCGTGACAACCTTCAAAATTGATTGAATTTAGCCCTGCGTCTTGGGTTCCGTCTGCGGCCTTGAAAAGTACTTGAAATTGCTCTTATCCTTGAAAAGGGTTTGTATTCCATTATTTTCGTCCTTGAAAGTTATTGAATTCGATCACTAAACAGTTTGTTAAAAATTATTTGAAATCTTGTGTTTATTTTTGCCTGAATGTAGGTAATAATTTGCAGAAGGAAAGAAAACCTTTTTGGAAATAATTTGAATTTGTAATTTTCAGGCTTCATCATCAGAAGTTTAGTAAAATGAAACTAGTCTTATCTTTTTCTTTTGGTATGTGCATTTATAAATGACAGTATAATAATAATAATAATAATAATAATAATAATAATAATAAGTGATATGTTGGAATTCCAGTGATCTAAACCAAGATAGTAGAGAACTGAAATTTGACCTGTATGACAGAGACCAGTCTCAGGGAGGTGAGTCAGGTGCTGTGCTCAAGTTTGGCAGTCCAGACTTCCTCAAATGGTTTTCTATTGTTCTGTGATTCAAAACAGAACAGTTAATAGTTAATAATATAAGTTAATGTGTAAAATGCACCAAGTATTTGAAAGTATTTCATCTGTGATCAGAATTTAGATCTAATTGAAACTGAAGTTTGTATCTGTTTTAAATGATTCTTTAAAAGAGCAGTTCTCTTAATTGTGCCTTTTATTTTTATCATTATGAATCCAGCCACTGAAGCATCAGTCTAGGCATAGTGCACAGCTGACAGAGTTTTCATTTTAAGACTTGTTTTCCAGAGGATTTTCTTGGCACGGCCATCAGCCGACTGGATGACCTGCGTGAGTACCCCAGCAGCCGTCAGATCATCCCCTTGACTGGAAAGCCTGGACAAACGGCCAATGTTTGTGGTACTATAACAGTAGAGGTAGGCCAAACCCCCTGAACCCTGGAGAAGATCTCATTTGGGCTTTAATTATTTTTTATTTTTTTATATTTTGAGCCAAATTTTCAACATTTGCCTAAGTAAAATTTGGAGCATTTCAGTTTTTCTAAAAATAATAATATCTTTTAGTTATTTGGCTAAAATATCTAGTTGTTTGGCTAATTTAAATTCCATAATCCTAGAGCTACGTCCGATTCTTATTTGTGTCATCATTATTTGCTCTGAATTAAAATCTTTGGAGAAAATCCTATCCTTAAATTCTGGTTTTAACATTGGAACTTTTGTGAAAGTTATGGTTTATGAGCCAAAAAGCTGCTATCATAACCCGCACATGTTACTGAATGAATAATGGAAAGTGAATTTGACATTATGAAGGAAAACAATTAAAAATCCAAAAATCCACATTGAGCTGATTTTAATGAATATTATGCATCTATATTGCCCCCCTTCCTTCTTATCATTTTGCCTCCAAGAATGTGAATGTGGGACATTTTAAATTTTACTTTCTTATGCATGATTATTTTGTCTAACCTGTTAGATTACAGAATATGGTGACTATATCTTTCTCTCCCACCAGTTTCTCTTCATGGAGCCTGCAGAAGCCCAGCAGTACCAGGAACAGGTCACTCCAGTCCAAGTCTCCCCTCGCCGTCGCATTGAGACCAGTCGTACCGTCACCCCCGGAGGAACCCACATCACAACCACCACCACCACCACAGAGAAGAGGAAGGATCAGAAACTGGAGGCTTCATTACACGGTGAGTGTGCTGTTTATTACACGTAACACAATATTGTGGTGACTGTCACAACTAACACAATATTGTGTTCATTCTAACACCTTACACAATATTTTGATTGTTGTCACACCTTACACAATATTGCGTTCATTGTCACATTTGACACAAGATTGCGAACAGTTTTGTAATTTGTGAGTTAGATTCACCTTACTCACTTTAATTTATGATTAGTATTATTAGGGTGATTCTGATAATGCTTGATGCTCTTTAACAAAATGCCCTTTTTATTTAAATTATCTTTCATTGAAAATAAATAGTAACATTTTCATTAGATATGGTGAATTAAGTATCAGCATAGTATTTAGCAAATTATATATCAGTGCAAAAAAGATTGCAAGTTAATGATATATTTTGAAAGTTGAACAAAACCTTTATACAAGATTCATTAATCAAGTTTTGCACAATTATTATCTTTCAGATTACCAGATAGGTTTGCTGTTTTTCCCTTATGTTACTTAATTATTATATCTTAATGCTTCAAATATATTATGCTTTGCTTTTACATTTTACTTACACAACCCAAACTTACCTGTATATAAAAAAATCCTTGTTTCCCTGAATTCCAGAATCTCCCAGCAAGATAGAAAAAGCAGAGGCGCATGCTCCAGATACTAGTAACCAGGGTAAGGGAACCTTTATGTAGGGCTTTCTTGATAGCAAAATGCTATTTAGTGATAATATATAGTAATAGTAATAATAATTTAGTTGTAAATTCATTCAGTGTTCAGTAGAATTCACAGCATTGAAATTGATTGTGTAGAACTGTTGGGTAACCAATACTTAAGCCTTGCTGTTATAATTCCATATGGTGTATACATAATATAATATAAATGATTCCAAATATAATGCATATTAGAGGTATTTGAATTTTTAAAGGTTGTCAGCTAGGTTGTCAAAGGAAATTTTTGGAAGATTTTAGCAAGTTTTACCGTGCTTTCATTTGACATTTAATGGTGATTTGTTGTAGCCCTCAACAAGAAGAGATAGAAAATAAACATGGGATTTTATATACAATCAAATAAACTAAAAAAAAGGGATGAGATATTTCTGACAGTTGGCAGATTTTGAACATTTTGGGAGCCAAAAATACCATTTTTGAGATTGATGCAGATCTGCAATAAAAATTGGGGGAGGGGGGGGGGGGGGGGGGGTCTGGACTCCATGCCATATTTTCAGACTTTTTCACAAAATGGTAGCCTCATTCCCGATTTACTTCATCAATCCAGGTAGTTTCTCTGTGATGTACACCCTGTTTCCCATACCCTTAAACTGGCCTAAATGTATAGAAGGCACACAGTTCAGAATTTGTTTCAGGCGCTGCAGGAGAGGACATATCCCAACCGTCTCAGGGACCCCCCACTATTAATGAACCCCCCCAAGAGCAACCCCCATCTTCCCCTAAAACCAAGGAAAAAAAGAAAAGATGGTTCAAAAAGAGTGGCCTAACGTTCCCACGACGTAGTCGGTCCTTGCCCCGGTCCACTGTACCTGTAAGTATGCTTGTGCTACGTATGTACAAGCATGCGCTGCCGCCCCCCCATCTCTTGGCTTGCATGTGTTTGTGGGTTATTTGGACTGTTCTGATAAAAAAACATGCATGGCGTGTGCAATATTTACAGAAGTCGTGAACGTGACAGCAAAGGGTCATGCGACAAATGATATTGTCTAATATAATATATTAATATAGATATGTTAATTACTAGTATATACTTTTATTATATACTGTAACAATATGAAACTGACCAAGGAAAAAAATATAACTCAAAACATTTGACAGACTCTTAAGAGACGTATATTTTTCTGAACTTTTTATGTACTTTAGTTTGGAGATTTATTTAAATGAATGCTTATACATGTGTAGTTTAGTTTGAAGTTTTAACTCTGCACATGATGTCTATTTTAGTTTGCTTTGGGTATTACTATGCCATGCATTTATGCTGCAAATGGGGGTGTCAAAAATTTAGCCGATTGAAAGCCTCCCTTTCGGTGAACTTTTCTTAGAGCAAAGGAGCCAGTGACAAAATACTTTCCACTTGCTGTTATTATCTGCCAAGGGTCATGACTTTCTAAAACAGCCAGGAAGCATTGTGATTTACTCCTTCTTCCTGTTGGTCTATGTATTCATGTAGATCAAAGTCTAATCCATTCTAAAATAAAGTCGCACAAAAACAATCATATGACCAGTCCATAAACTGCACAATAACTACTACAAAGGTCTGTGTTAAAATCTTTGATAATGACAACTGTTGGAGTGACCCTACTGCCACCCCAACCCCATCCCCATCCCCCTCCCCCCTCCTCCGGTGTGTTTTGAACCTAAAAGAGATCAATTCACTTGTTGCTCTTTGCTTACTTGATGCATTGTTCATTTAGTTCAGTGTGCATTTTAAACTCCTCGTTTGCAGACGTTGTGCTGTTAAATGGAGCAGATGATATTGCAGAGGCAGCTATTAGAGAATTGCAGCAACGGCAAAAAAGCAAGACGCCAGCCAAAACAAGTACAATCATTATTACTTCAGTATATAGGGTAAGCTTGCTATGAAAATATATAAAATACAGTCTAGGACAAGTGGAGTCTCCATTTTTTTTAAACAAAAAAACTTCAAGTTTGGAACGTACTGTTTTTCTGTTTTTTATTTTTCAAGAAGTTTTACTTGAAAATACTGTTTTCCTGTTTTTCTTTTAACAAGATGAATAATAACACAATCATTAGGTTTTAGTTTCTTTTTAATGATATGAATTTTGGATTTAATATTTCAACTGCAATTTTCATTGAAGTTTTTTGATTGCAAAACCATAATAATATATATGTTTGTTTTGTAAATTATCTAATACTGTATTTTTAGAAAACAAATATTTGCATACCTCTGAGTGCCTTTAAAAGAAGGCCAAAAAGACAAATCGTTATTTGATTTTAAATTTCAGTATCTTCTATTCCTGAAATTGGTTAAAATCTAAATTGTTTCATTTTCTGGCCATAATTTTTGCAGATTTCAACCTGTAAAACCTTAGTTGGAAAATATGCATAATTGGTAATTTATGCAAGATTACAAACCTAAAGTTATATTTTTTATTTATTTTTTAATCCCAATGGCAGGAACCAATATCTAAAGTCAACAATGACAACATTCCAACAGTTAACTTTAAGGTAGCCCTGGCTGTTGTATCCTTAAGTTGCCCGTGTTTCAGTGTTCAAATGTTTTGTCTGTTTTGAGAAATCCAGTCATCAAGAGTTCATAGTCTGTTGTGTGAAAAGCACTGGGTCCATCCTCCCACACACAGTAGTGGTTTGTTTGGATGTTGCATGTGCATAATAACAATTTTGAAATAACTCACTGCTGTAGTGTAAATCTAACAGGAATGTGCCTTGGTGTGATTTGTCTTAGTGTGACTTTGTAGTGAATTACCAGAGCTGAAAGAGAGGGAGTAAGAGGGCTGATAACAGTTTATATTGACCAAGAAATAAGCTTGGTCACATTCAAGGTATAGAATATCACATGTTGGTTCTAAGACGGACTGAAAATTTGAAAAATATCTGACTTAAGAGTTTAGCTCTCTCATATTTTGGCCTGTTTTGCACAGTGCCATTGGTCTTTGAGACTGCTGTTCTTGGATAGCCATTTGTTTAAAGCAGAATTTATATTGGTAAAATATATTGGTAAACAATAAATTTAGTGTTAAGTGTTAAGGTTCTTTATGAAACAAGTCACAGGTAGAAACTATTAATAAAAGTTGGACAAAAACCATAGATGTGAATCTGGCCCTCAATTTTTTTTCAGTTCATATTTCAGGTTTGATGTCCATAATTTTTTTAGATGTTTGCATGTTTTCATAAATGCTGTAGTTGTTTTTGTCTATTAAATTTCCATTACTGTAAATTTATCTTTTGTCATGGAAATTTTTAACCTTTTTGTCATTTAAAGATTTAATTTTTATAAAAATTGCATTTTACTTCATATGGAAGATGATCCCTGGTATAAAATCCCTCTCATTAATGAAATGAAAAATATTCTTTAATGTAAAAGTTGGTCCCTGACTACAGAAAATCTGTATAATGCTTTTTCATAACCAGTAAAACCGAGAGATTGAATTTACGAGTGTACTTAGTATTTTTAATTCAGTTTATGGTAACAAGAGTGATTAAATAAAACAAAACGATTCTGTTTGCAGACTGAGAGTCCACTGGAAGAGGACCATGTTGAGACAGATCAGTCTTCAATTGAACCCTCCTCACCCACCGAGAAAGGTATGACAATGTGCTAAATCATTATATAACATCTTCATGATTGAAAGTTTTTTTTCCTTTTTATCCAGCAGACTAGATAATACACACGTGGACACATGCACATTGGATCAAGTCAGTCATGAATTCATTTTAAAAATGAAATTCTCCTGATTATTATGTTGACATTATAACAATATAGCACTGTTTTTTTTTTTTTAAATGCAGGTGCTAAAAGGAAATCTCTAGGCAAAAGGTTTTTAAATCGACTACGGAAGCCCAGGTCTCATAGTGTGGAAAGATCATCAAATATACCAGAGAAAAATCTACTCAAACCTCCTGGCAGAACAACAGGTATAGTTTTTAGGACCTCCACTAACACAATTGACTACAGGTATAAATCAACACCCGCCTTTGATCTCATCTAACACAATCTACTATAAATCTCACCAAACACACACTCCAATGATCTCCGCTAACACAATTGACTAAAGATCTTAGCCACACAACCCTATGATCTCAGCTAACACAATTGACTACAGATTTTAGCCAACACACTCCTGTGATCTCAGCTAACGCACTTGACTACAGATCTTAGCCAACACACTCCTGTGATCTCAGCTAACACAATTGACTGCAGATCTTAGCCAACACAACCCTATGATCTCAGCTAACACAATTGACTGCAGATCTTAGCCAACACAACCCTATGATCTCAGCTAACACAATTGACTGCAGATCTTAGCCAACACACTCCTTTGATCTCAGCTAACACAATTGACTGTAGATTCTCCAATAACACAGGACTAAACAACAACCTAACCATACATACACGCTGACATGTGTACAGATGGCCTATTTCAGCCAAGATCCCTTAAGCTTTATACTCGTGCAAGTAGGATATTAGTTTTTTCATTATCAGCTGATAAACAAAAATTGATATGAATTAATGTACTTAAAACAGTTTCTGCTTTAAGAAAAAAGCAATTTATACTAATTTAATGAATATATAATACTGTATCAGAGATAAACTTTCTTTTACATGTTTAGTTTCAGAATTTTTTTAATTTCATAATGCACTCAGGTTGTAATGTTACCCACTATGACCTGAGATGTGAAATAAAATTATGCATGCATGCTTTTTTGTCCATGAGCATGATGCAGCCTTATCCTTAAATATTATTGCATAGTTATAGAGTTTGCCATTCTGTTTGATATAGTCATGCTTATACTAGTCATAAGTTGGTGAGCTTGGTCAAATTCATAAGAAAGTAAATTATTATTCTCTGTCACAATTAGAATTACTCAATTGCCTGGAAAATCTGTCTACTGATTTGTTTGTTGAAGTGAAAGTATTGAAAGAAAAAGGGAGAAGGAAGAAACAGAAAGATTTTGTAGAAATAATTTCCAAATGGCGTGTGTAATTTATGTCAAGGGTTCAGTGCTTATGGTGAAGAAATCCATTAAAAATAGATTTTGATGGTATTTTACCCATTTCCCTTCTAGTCTGACTTTGAAAAGAAGGTGATTATTATAATGACTTCCGTGGTGAAAATTTTAAGAAATTATTTCAAGTTTAGGTCTCCCTGCATGTGCATGTTAATAATAATTGCTTTGGTGTAAAAGCCCTCTTTTGATTTCCTTAAGGTTAAAAATGGCTTTAGGACCAATGCCAATTTGTAATTCAGATGATTTATTTGTGAAATACTAATAAAATGTACACAAAATGTTGGAAAACAATTAAATGGGGCACATATACAGCAGTGTCACTGTGCTTTTTATGTCCACATATATGCATTCAAACCCTATGAATCTTTGTAGATGCGTGCATATTTTTTCTTTGGAATTATGCTGCTTTTATTGCTTAATATTATAAAAGTTAGATAGATGTGATGTTTTTAAGGTTGAATGAAATATTAGAATGTAGTTATCTCACACCTCTAGTTAGTACACAAGCACTTAGCTTTTGTCTAGTTTTATTTTCTTCTTTTTTCATTGCAGCTTTGTGAGATACTAACCTATTTTGAAAAATGTTATCTTGCACGTATGGTTTGAGTGTTTATTTTCATAATCTCGTGTTGGTGTTTCAAGTTACAAGAGGTCGTGGTAGTTGTTATATTATGGGGTGAATAATACTAGAGGCAATATTTTCTCTGTCAGGATTATATTAAAAAAGGGGTTCCAAAACTCCTTTTTTAAATGATGTATTGAAATATTTGAAAACAATATCAGTGGTAGCAATTTATATGTATTTATCATTTATCTTTTGGCCTTTTTTGGGGGCTTCTGGCCCCTTTGTCAACACAGTCCTGATTAGTGTGTTGACTTTAAAAAAATGACATGGTTCTCCCATAATATTGCAAGTACTGGTCTAATTTCAACAGTGATTAGTAAAAATATAGAACAGTGTGTGTTTTGACATCCATCTATTACAGGTTATGACTATCACATAGAAGGAGAGCCAAGCAACTTGCGCAGGTCACGCTCAATAGGTGGCAGTATACGCCGCCTCTTTAGTGGACGCAGATCCCGCCAGGACAAGCGTGGTACTTTGTAGATCGTAGCCACTGCATTGGCCCGTTTGCACACTGTATCATTTGCATCACACTTCTTGCCCATTTCATCTGCCCTTCCCTTCCCCTCTTCTGTTTTCCTATTGTAAACATGATGGAAGCCTGTTTTGGGGGAACTACGCTTTATTCTTTCTGTTGCTTGTGATGTAACAGCTCATTTCATTTGTTTTGACTTCATATTATTTTTCAAATGGTAAAACTTTTAACCTTTTGTAAGTGATTGAGTCATTAATGCAAATTTCTTTGATTTAGACTACAGACTTTATCTGATATTGCTAAAAATATTTTTCCTCAAGTTGTTATCTCCAAAATTGTGCAGTAACTAAGTGAATATGATTAATACGTATGTGACTTTCTGTGTATATTTATAGTAAAAATGATTCATTCTGTCATCTTGCTTTTGTTGCCACAGTCATTGCACTGCTACAGTCCTCGATTGTTCAGTGTCATTCTAAAGTTCACATGTACAGCATTCTGGAGAAAGCTTCCATCTAAACTTTGCACTAATAATTAAAAACATAAAACAGGCTTCCTGATATATGACCCTCATATCCTTTCTTTTGTGCCTCAGTGAATTTTGTTTTTACTGTAATCTGGCATTCTTCATTTTAAAACAACATTTAAGTATAATTCACAGAAGAAGGGCCCCAGGGTATGCTGCGGGGTTGCCAACTCCTTAACAGGGGTTGGGGTGGGTCCATGCAGTTATGGGCAATATATATATATTTTTCTGTATAATTGTCTGTTCTTTTTTCGTTCATGACATGTTGAAAAATAGATTTCCACATTTGGAGATTGTAAACTAAAAAGATGGCAACTGTGGTGAAATTAGAAATGAAAATAAATCTGTAATAAAAATGGTAGACTCATTTTTGTACAAAAAAAATCAAGTGTGAGGATTAGTGCTTCAACTGCAGTATTACTCACCATGGCATCGGAGCACCACCTTTTTATCTTTTAAAATTACTATTCAGTGCTGGAAGGTACCTTACACCGATATACTGAAGGTGGCTTTGAACAAAGAATACACTTCTAACCAACAGATAGTCTAACAGCCCATTTAGTAGGCTTCTTCAGTACTGATAAGTTCATACTGATGGCTTAATTAACTTATTTGTGGGGTTGACTTAACCATTTGAAAAAAAAATGTTAATGCCAGAGCACAGTATTTACTCAGCATGATGGATGTGAATGTAGTTGGGTGTTACTCACAGCTGCTTGATTTCATCCAGCCTTTTCTGTTTTATTTCAGTCCTATACCAAGCCACGGCTGCAACAGTTTTAGTTATAACCCTCACGGACGCCACATTTATGTTACTAGTTCTGGGAACGGACTTCTTATCATTTATTATCAGATATAAGTGACCTATTTTGATGCAAATCTACCAAAAATTATCTTGAATAATTATTATTTTCTTGCATTGTAGATTTAAGGTAGTCAGAACTGTTATGTACGGTTATTTATCAGATACCAGAGAAGATGTTATATTGAAACCTTTCTTGACAATAATGAAGCTACCTACATCTCAAATACATAATATAAAAGCTGATAAAACTGCAATCATCTTAAGCCAAATTGGTAAACAGTTTTCTCTCCAATGCTCAAAATAGGTCACTTGCCATGCTCAACCACAGTGACATCATTCATTTTTCTTCCCTGTCACATTCTCTCCATCATTTGCACCTCCTTGTTTTGCAGACGAGAGTGACGTAGAAATCCCAGGTGAAGGGGACACGCAGCTGTCACATAAGTCTCGCTCCTTGACGGGAAGCTTGCGC
This sequence comes from Lingula anatina, assembly GCF_051362555.1. NCBI lineage: Eukaryota > Metazoa > Brachiopoda > Lingulata > Lingulida > Lingulidae > Lingula > Lingula anatina. The sequence continues at coordinate 17,756,112 of NC_141773.1, read as the reverse complement.
AAATTGTTCCGTCGCAAAAGGAAACGGGGTATAGACTAGCACATAACATACCTTAGCTCTAGATAGATTACCTATTTATTATTATTATTTAATGTTTTTTATGTATTTTATCATACCATGCTTGATTGTATTATATATAACAACTGTGAAGTATGTATTACGAAATGGATTGAAAAGATTGGGAAAAACAATAGCTTTCCTGTGACACTTTCACCCTTGGGGCTATCATGGCTATGATATTTGTGCCAGTTAGCTATGCTTTAATGGTAAAACTGTTACAGTCAATAAACGGGTCTAGGCAGCTGCTGTGGGCCATGGTCAATGCTTAATTAATGCCCCCCTCAGTGCAAACTTTTCTGTGCGACCATATATGGAGTAATTCAATAAGTTATTACCATAAATGGACTGATATTCAGATTTTTGAAGTTCCCGGCTGACCACATATGGATTGAGTGTCAGGATTCTGTTGAACAATGTTCAGGTATTGGTTCAAGGGCTAGTTTTTTGTCATCAACTATTGAAACACAAGAAATTTCTTTACAAGTATTGGTCCTGGCCATTGAGATAAGACCTGCTTTAAAAGAGATGATGGGTAAAAAAAAATTTTAAAAACTTTCCCAGAATAGTTTGTGTGGCAGCACCAAAAAAATGTCATGTCTAAAATCTGATTTTTTTTTTCAGTCAAGTAATTCTGCAAATGCTGCTGCTTTTTGAAAATTAATATATGATAGTAATATTTACCCGAGTGTGAACTTTTACTTTATTATCAGAGATTAGTGTCAGGGGTAGTTCATGCATATTTCTCTAAAGATGTGATAAGGATATAAAGCAGCCCACAATCACATCAGACAAAAGTTGTTTTATGCAGAATGAATTGTTGGATATTTTCATAATTTTAAACATAATCAATGAGGTTAGTTGTCCCCATATTTCATATTTTGGTGGCTAAGTTACACAGACTAAGAAAAGTTCATATGGGGCAAACCTTCATTTTTCTTGTAAGTTTGTAAATCTATTAATTAAACCTTATATAAAAAAATCTAAAAATTTTTTTTCAGGAGATTCCTCACCAGGTCCTTCACGAGAAAGTTCAATGTCACGTGCATCAACACGGTCACATGATCAAGAAATGAGGTCAGCTTCCGTAACGGCACAGGCTGGCGACTCACCAAGACAGTCTGTAACAGGTCAATGACAAATATCGCCCACGATAACAGCCAAAGACATTTAAAACTTACTCTGAGGAAGAAAATGCACAGTGTGAATATGTTCTGATGTTTTAGTAGCACTTCTTAGGTGGAAACAAGTAGGACAATCACATATGTCTGTGTGTAGATTCTCAGGCCAGGAAGAAAAGATAAAAAGGTGTTGCATGCAATTTATGGAAAACATAAGTGGAAACAACTTTCATATAACAAAGAGATGAGTTGCTCAGTAAAAGGTGCAGGAATATAAGCATAATGTTTGATGTTTGGGGAAGTTAAACTTAAAGATGGGTAAATGGACAATCAGCCCACCGCTGCCACCAAGGAAGTGGAAATGTCAAGGTTATAGAGAGTCTCTCTTTGCCTTGTATCTGGTCTTTTAATGGAGTCTTACAAGCTCTTGATTCAGTCAAGAATTGTAATGAAAATCACATTGATATTAGATATGGTGATGAATATCTACAATATATATATTATATATATTATGTGATATTATTCATCATATATAATATATAATGCATGGTGATGAATTTACAGGAAACTGTGGTTGGAAGATGTAAAAACAGAAACCTTGATGGATTTTATCTGTTTGTTTAGTCAATTATTTAAGAAAGTACATCGTTTTTTTTAGCAGGCGGTTTAATTTATAGATAGCACAACTTGGTGTGATGTCTTTAAAAGAAGGTTATTAGTTTTGTTTAAAAGGCAGCTGATAGTGGAGCTCTTATTATCAAATGTTTTTTCAAAGCACAAAAGATCAGTTGAATCTAGATAGGTACAGGGTAAAGAAAACCGTACCAGTTTTGAGCAGGGTGTGAAAAACAGGAAAATTTGCTTGTAGTTTAAACAGCATTTTTAGCATTGGTGTCTGTATAAATATTCAGTTTAGTCTTGGGGTGTGTGATGTATAGGAGTACTAGTACTATAATTGGTAAGCTGCTTTGGTCTTGTGTTTGCAGCTTTGCTCAATTTCCTAAGTTGGTGCCGCCTACATGAACTCCCGTCCCTAGATTGATGCAACATACATGGACACATTGCCAAGCAAATCTGTTGGTGCCAGCTGTCTGGAACTTTTAGAAATTACATCAGTTCCAAGGTTTTTCATATTGTTTTTAAAATAATGTAAAAAAAGTTGAACTTATGAAATTATCTTTGCTTAATAATTTATTTGATATTTGTTTTACAAAACTATTTGATCAATTGACCTTTGAAAAAAATCATGGTTTCATAACAAAATTGTAAGGAATGCACATAGGAAATATTTATTGTCTTTTAGATGATATATTTATTTGAAGATGTTTCGGGTGTGTTTTAGAGCACAGTTTGCTAGTGTGGTGTTTGTGCACTTTATTCATGAACAATATTTCCCCTTTCCTCTAGATCTTTAATATGCATTCATAAGGAGTGACTCAATTTTCTTTGAGAGTGTAAGTTATTTTTTTTCTTTTTTGTAGTTTATAAAGGCTGTTAAGGCCTTGCTTTGAATTGTGCAATTACAATAGGTTATTTATCTCAAAGAAAGAAAATAACTTATTGCAAAATAAAGATGAATACAGTATAAGAGTACACATGCAGGAGAAAAAAAAATGTGAATGGATTAGTTAACCTGAGGCTCATAATTATGAACAAATTTCATTTGTTAAAAACTTTTTGTGTGATTTGAAATCTTTATGTAAAACTATGATCGTGTTGTGCAATGCCAAATTGTAAGATTGCGTTAGATGTGATCTCAAGTAAAAGAGGACTCTTGAATGTGCCACCAGTGCTTGTATGTGTCAGTGTGCTAGATGTGACAAAAATGTGCTTCTAAGTGTTCAAGTAATTTCAACAGCTCCTTTAGAAGCTTCTAATGTCTGTACGTCAATTTTAAGAAACTCCATCTCTTTGAAAGTTGCGTCATTTAACATTTACTCTTGGATTGTTTTACCAGAGCAGTAGATAGATAGATATAATCTTGCATGTTTTTATTGGTGCTGCAAGCAATACCGTATTTCTCAGATCTCAGAACAATCGGGTGAGACATTTTTTTGGCTCTCTGTAATTAAAAGGCATAGTGTAACATAAAATGAATAGGTTTTTCATTTTCTTTGAAAAGTAGTACTGCAGCAGTTATGTACAACTCTGGGCTGTGAATGTATTTTAGTTCATTTAATTTGTAGATAATATTGCCACTGTAGATGTTCTGTTGATTTGGCTGAGGCTATCTCAAAGAAAAAAAATGTCATTACAGAATTTACAATTATAATGACTCATGGAATCAACCAATGACCTGTCCTTTGTTTTAATCCAATTTCTAGAACCTTCAAGCTGTTCCAACTAATTTAAATTATTTATTTGAAAATGAAATGAAGTGCATTTTAGTATAAGATGACCCCTTGCTTGTTGTAGAGATATTTTTGTAGCTATTTACGTATGCTGTATATAAAGGTTGTTCTTGTTGATGGTTATTTTGTATTTACAGCATCCTGTTGTTCAAACATTTAATCAGATCAATTAGTCGTGCAATAAGGTTAATTTGGGCTTTAACAGGATGGAATTCTTGCAGAATTTATCAGACACTATATACAGTCAGTTTATAAAGAGTTTCAGTTTCGGTTATATAATATCGTAACACCTGGCTGATCTGCTGTTTGTTGCCATGCAATCTGTAATGATAGATAATGGTTTGTAATCTAATATTTTTTAAAGCTTTTTTTTCTTGTAGTGACTCGTATCAATTCAATTGGATTTCTTTTAAACTGGCATCTAACAGCAGTACAAAAAAGATGGAAATTTTTTAATATCATTTTTGGAAGGTGACTTATTTCTTTAAAAAAGCATAAGACCAAGTAATTAAAGGCTGCATTTTGCTTGAAACAGCATAATTATAAAGTTATTGCTCATTTTTCATAGATGGCTGTTGACTATATTTCTGACAAGATAACTTTTTGTGGGTAGTTGCTAAAAGTAGCCTTAATATAGGCCATGGGTAGTTCTGGTCTTTCCCTGCTGTTGTTTTGTAAACATGCTTTTTGTATGTGCTAAATCAATTTCATAATTGAAAAAAGTTTTAATATCCACATAATGTTTTTGGCGTGTAATGGAATAAAGGCAGTTAATCTATGGGTAGGTTCAAAGAACAGACTCTGGGAGGGGGATATTGCAGCAGATGTTTTTAAATAGAAACTTGCGAACTTGCTCATTATATAACTCTTTAAGTTCCTGTAGGCTTTATTTTGATGATCATGGTCGCCTTAACTGCTCTAATTCTCAAATTTGATAATTCTGTCCTCTCTTGGATTATTTTCATTTCAGTTAAGCAAAGATGGAAGGCATCTTAGTAGATTTTAAATTGTAAAAACTGGACTGAGTTTAAAGAAACAATAAAATAGTCAAAATGTTCTCATTTGTTTGTTTTTATTATTATTTATTTTCAATCATTTTAATATATCAAGTACTATTTTTTTATAATTTCTTTTGTAATATGGTTTTACTGCTATCCTTACCCACAGGCAAATGTAAAAATACAGAAATAATAGAGAATTTTTTCCCTTTCATTTTAACCAAAGATGTATTCAAGCATAATGTGAATATGCAAAATAACATACTCCCATTTTATGTCATCTTAACTTGACATTTATTCTAAGGAGAGGCCATTTATGCAGTTAAATCATATTCTTTCATAATATGTATCACATATAATATGATGCATTCTGTTAACAAAAGATAGTACAGTAATCTCTTTGCACAATGATTAACTCCTTACACCTACACCATACAATAAAAAGTTTGAAAGGTGTCATACATATAGCAAATTGATGTGGTCAAGTATAGCAAGAAATCTCTCATTTTACTAATATCTACTGAGAATATAAATCCCTGTATTGACCATTTAGACTGAGTTGACAGTGTAATCTTTTTGATTGGAAAAAGGATAGTCCTAGACTCTTGACACTCATCCAGGCCCCAGTTCCACAGGTTTCCTGGCTAAGAGCTTAACTACCATAGTTACATGGCCCCAAGCACACATCTTACCCTATCAGGAACAGTGTAACAGCACTCTCATGGAAACCCTCTGAGTAGTCAACTAAGCCAGGGAACTGACTTAAGCTTTTTTTGTGTGTGAAACTGGGCCCAGAGATGATACAGCAGTCAAAACAAAACTGGTGACAATGGTTTTATTTTGAGGCCAGTTCAACAAAATCCACCAAAACCCCTCACATTTCTCCAATTCAAAATTTGACCAGAAAGTCAGTGCTTAAAAAACAAGCACAGTTCAATGAGCATCAATAATAATAATTAATGACTAAAAATAAAATAACAATAACTTAAAAAGCAGATTGCAGCTGTCTTGGTTGATTACTCCCCAGGTTGGTAAATGATACTACTGCAGAACTGGGCACACCCATAAAAAAACAATCCTAAGTGGAATAGCCTGCTGACCTAGTTTATTGAAGCCATCTAACAAAGAGTATCTTCTCATCTATTAATACAGAGCTCCAGCTTCTTCATAACTATTTATTCCCAATGATGGAAAGCTCTTAATATGTAACTGTAGCAAGAGAAATAGCATAAGATTCAAATGTCATAGAACACCCAAGCTAATGGATACCTGATCAGAAATGCCACACCACTGCAAAGTATCTGAAAGAAAACGAGAAGAAATTAAAGCAACAATATTACATACCAACTTGCAAGTCTCTATCATACAATCAGTTACCTATTATATTACAGAATAAAGACATTTATTGGTTTCATTTTCATTTTTTTTACAAATATGAATGGTAATTGTATCCTTTTTCAGAAATGGGGAAACTGCTGGTCCGACAGGTCATGACTGCCTGAATAGCCATTGGTCCTGCACGATTTTTGTTAATAAAGGTCCTCTGGACTAGCAAGGTTTACACTAGAGAGACACTACATAAAAATGAATTGTGCCTAAATATTGTCAAAGGGACCTGCCAAGAATTAGAAGGACCTGCAGATCTCTTGTAGTGCAGGTCCTCTGAACCTTCAGTACCTCCAAAGTTTTCCCCATGTCTGCCTTTTTCTAAAGACATTACCAGTCATTCAAAGGAGTCCTTAACAACGGCATCATTAAAAAAATACAGCTTAATTTATAACCAATAACATCACTTGTTGTAACTATTATTAAAATGCACCATCTTGAAGTTCTTGTTTTTTTAATTGCCCATTATCTTTAATTTCACAACTCACCTGTATACTGAGCAGTGACATTACTAAACTCCTTTCGTGCATAGGACCAAATATCTTGAGCATCAGGTTTATAATGGTCAGATTATTGCATTCAGAGTATTCTCCATCCTCACCTATCCCAGACCTCAGATGGACCAGACCAAATATGCTGAGTGTTTTCAGAAATAGTGACCCCAGAGGGTGAAGTTCTTTGGTTTTGAAAGTGGACAGACTCATGCCTACTTGGTCAGTGCTGGCATTGTACCTGAAATAGAATTGGTTCAAAATTATGTGAAAATAAGAATTTCAAATCTGTTATATGTGTGGGCTTAGAAATTTTTATAACTTTTTCTGTTATGGATAATGATAACAAAAAATACCCGATTCTTGATTGCAGAAAAAAATGTACAGAGATCTTTTATTACAATAAGATATTTAAAAGTATAAACAAAACTATTATTTAGCTTACTGACCAACAATATACAAATTTAAATCACAACTACAAATTGAGCTTTACCTACACGATTCCAGAAATCTAAATCTCTGTCCTCGTAAAAAAATACATCAAACTTGCATATCATAACACTGGCATATCTATCTGTTAGATAAAATGTAATTCTTTGCAATCCACAGTTTAATTCTATGCGATACTCAGATAGGATTTATGAGGGAAGGAGCAAAATCAGGGCTATGGCAGTACTGCTAATACTGAATCAAACACATATGTAGCAGTTTGGGTTGTATGTTCTCTGTGGAGGTGAGATCAATTTACGCCTGAATAGATCCATAAAAGTTAGGCGAAATCTGTTCAATCAGTTTATCTTGTTTCTCGTGAATTTTACCCAAACTTTCCCTGTATCTTTTAATTTTGAGCTAGTAAGTAAATATGCTTTAAATCTAACTCACCTTGGCAACCTATGTCTTGGACAGGGAACAAAAAGGAAAATCTGTGGCATGGAGTAGAGAAAGTTTAAAACTTGTGGGATGAAAAATAGCAGCATGGTTTTGCTGAAGTGACCCAGTATGGCGACGACAGCAAATGTCATCCCAGAGAAATAACAGAATGTGTCTCCCACAAATACCTTAGAGGGATACCTAGAATAAAAGTGTTAAAAATAAAAAAGCCTCAATGAATAAATTTTTTTGAAATATATAGACATATAAACAAATACTTTGCCATATAACATATTTAAGCCATGCTTCAACAATTTCAAACTGAATACAAAACCGTCAAAAAAGTATTTGAAAACATACATATTTTGGTATACATCTAACTTAATTATTGATTTCCTTTAATATGTACATCAAGAGGACATGATGCAGTCTTCAAATAAAAAAGAAATTATCAAGCTCTTTACACCTGTTGCTCAAAATAAATTTTAATATTAATAAATAAATAATCTACTAATAGAGGCAACATTTCAATTACACTTTGGCATAACACAAGTAAAACTTCACAGCATGAAAACTAGATCACTTCTGAATTTACCTTACACAAACTTACCAATTATAAAATAGCAAAGCTGAGGAAACACCTATATATGGCAACATGAAGTACAGAGAGAATGTGTGCGTGTCTGCAAATTGACCTGGAAGGCAAATAATTCGGCATGAGTTGTATTTATTTGTTAACATTCTGACAAAAATATATAAGAAGTAATAGAAATAAAATATTAAGTTATAATAAAAAGACAAAACCATTAAAATCCCATTATGTGCTTGATTCATAATACACTTGAAATACATTTGTACCTGTATTTGTTTGTAAACAAATACTAGCCTGTCCTTAAAAAGAGCGCCATCTGGGTTACTGATAACCAAAGATAAGAACAAAGAGATCCATGATTCATTGTCCCCAACTGGTTTATTGATAACATGAGATAACTGCTCTACATTATATACCAGCAGAACAGTTCACTCCACGCCCAAAAAGATGGCTACAGCTTGTGATGACAGAGATGAAGAAGAAAGCGTACGAGTCAAAACATCTGAACACTTTGTGAGCTGCCCATTATGCCTTGTGGAGTACAAAAACCCAACAGATTTACCATGTAGGCATACTTTTTGTAAAGGCTGTTTGAAGACTTATATTTTTGATTTAACACCAGGAAGTAAATTCCAATGCCCCATGTGTCAGAAAGAAACTGAAGTTCCTAAAGATGGACTTGAGGGTTTCAGTCATAATTTCTTCATTGAAAGCTTGCAGGACACTGTACTTCAGTCAACAAATAAGAAGAAGTGCAGCTTTTGTACTTTGGTATTCAAAAGAGAAACTGCAGCTACATCAAAATGCATCACCTGTCATGATTACCTATGTGAGGAGTGTTCCCCACTCCACTGTGGTAGCAGACTCACTAAAGACCACAGAGTTCTCACTTTTACACAACTTCGCAGTGGTGAGTACCAAAGAGAGATCCAAGAGCAGCAAAAGATTATCTGTCCAGAGCACAAAGACGAGATGATAAGATACTTCTGTTCAGAATGCAATGTCCCCATCTGTCGTGACTGCAGGGATCTACACCATGACGGTCACACACTTATCTCTCTTGAAAAAGCTGTAGAGATTGTAAAACCAAAACTTCAGATCAAATTTAACAGCACTGAGAGAAGGTTTGCCATAGGTGAAAAAACCTTAGCTAAAATTGATGAAACATTACTAACCCTCCAAGCAAACGAAAGCTCTATTCAGCAGCAAATAAAAGCTCGTGCATCTCACCTTCATCAACTGGTAGAACAGCGAGAGAAGACATTACTACAGCAGCTCCATGAAACCAGCAGCACTTACAGGAAGAATTTACAAATTTCTCGTGAGAATTGCAGTGCCACTTGCTCTTCTATCAAAACCGTATCAGATGTAGTAAAGAACATTCTTCAGCATGGTGCCCCCATAGATGTCCTCATGTTACAACACCAACTTGGACAGAGACTAGATGAGCTACTGTCCACTTCAGCTGTGGATGAAATTCCTGAAGAGCTAAAACTCACACTGACCACCAACACAGAAGTGGACCACGAGATATCCAGTGGGGCTGGCCTGGGGAATGTGCACATATCAGCTTTGCCCAAGTTCAAACCACAGGTTGAATGTTTGCTGGAGTTTGACACTGGCTGTGAAAAACCAGTTGACATTTCAGTGAGTCCAACCAGGGAGTATGTAACTACACATGGCAGCAATAAAAAGAAGGTCAAGGTTTTTAGTTCAGATGGTGCATTGACAAAGGAGATCACCACTGTCTTGGGCACACAACTGAAATGTCCACTAGGGATCTGTCATTTCCCTGATAGAAGGATGGTTCTATCTGATGCTCGCAATAACAAATTGTTCATTCTGTCACCACAGTGGGAAGTACAGCAAACTGTAGATATCAACAACCCAAGGGGTGTGGCTCTCAATAACAGCTGTACTAAGATTGCCGTGGCACAGGGTGACCAAAAATCTGTGAGTGTGTTCAGTATTGATACCAAAGGGAAAATAACTTTAACTGATGTTATACGGGACAAAGATGGGAAACAATTGTTCAATAATCCGTATAAAGTGGCATTTATGAACAATGGATGCCTTGTTGTTAGTGATACATCACAAAACAAACTTCTCATCCTAACCCCAACTGGTGATCTACTTTATCAGTACACAGGACCTGATAACAAGTTGGGTCAACCCCTTGGTATTTGTGTTGATGCATATGACAACATGGCGTTCACAGATTATAATAACCAATGCATATACCTCGTATCCCCAGATGGGAATTTCAAGCAGTACAAAGCAACAGAAGCTGACGGACTAAATGGACCATGGGCATGTACCATTAACCAGGATGGGGATCTGGCTGTGACTGAACTTAATGGGAAAGTGAAAGTATTCCAATACTTGGAGAAATGACATCATTTAAACTGCTAAAAAAACTGAACATTATGCTTTTTTTTTTTTTTTTGTGATTTCTAAAAATAGTATTTTATTGTCACTGTGGTGATTGCATGGCTAAATTAACAATTCACAAACCTATTTTTAATCAATTCAATCCCAAGTTCAATCCCGACCTGTATTTTAGTGATATTGATCACTCTTGTGTGTTTGAAGACTATAGACCTATTGGTTTTCCTTGAAATGTGTTATCTTTATTGCACATAGGATAATTTATGCTGAAAAAAAAAAAAAAAACAGAGATAAAAATGTTCAGAACGCGCTGATTTTTGAATGCAACCTAATTTAGTAACACTGATCTCTGTAAGATCCTGAAAGGTTTTCCCTGAAATGTGTTAACTGTGTTGCATATAGTATAACATATGCTGTAAAAAAATAGCATAACTTAAATTGTCTAATCGAGATGATTTTTGTACTCAACCTGTATCTTACGTATAAATGTTCATCAATTCTGTGAGTTTGAATACATAAGGTGAAAGGGTTTTCTACATGTTGTGTTATCTCTGAAAGTGCACAGTGATGGCAACAGTGTTGGCAATGTTGAAACAGCTGACAGCTATATGAACAAATGTGTCTGTACATAAAAATGTAGTATTACGAAAGCAGGAATTTTATATTCCTTGGATTTCTTAATGTCAATGAGAATATGAATTTTTTGAATTAATTCATAACTTCCATTTAATAGCAATTTGATTTTATCTCACAAAACTCACTTTAACACACTCAGTAAGACACTTCAAGCAAATGCTATTATTTGGATAAAGAAAGTGTAAAATGGCATTTCACTATAATTTTTCACCAATTTACTATTATTTTATTTTCTAAATATTGATCTCACTAAAAATTAAGCACGGCAAACATCTGACTAAAAACGACTCTGCATCTAAAATTGAGCCAGCTATATAAGGTCACTTGTAGAAATCACTTACCATTGAGTTCTAAAAGATTAAACACCACTACAGAGATTGCAATGATCAGAGACTGACCACATTCTAAACCATTGACTCCTGCCAGTATGTTGATAGCATTGGTACAGAAGACAGCTAGCATCCCCATATACAGGTAATATATTATACCTGGATATAAAAAGCAACAGTAAGTGCTGGCAAGATTACACCAACTAAAATGCACTGTGTATTGTTCAGCATAATATTACAAAACAATCTGAAAATTAAGACCAGGGTATCTACATAAAATACTGTGTGGATAATGTTTTAAGTTATATATCAAGTTAGTTCTTAGTGGTGACCTCTGTATGCCTCGATTTCTTCACCATATGAAAATAATGTGGTCTGAATTAATCTAATACTTCAATAAAGATGGCCAAATAATGCAACTAAATACCTAGATCCACATCATGTCCAAAAACTCCCCGTAGAGGCTTGGGAACAATAATTGTGGTGGAATCTATGTTGACAAAATATACCATAAGAAGCGGTAAGGTTGCCATAGTAGGCAGTAGCAGCTTGTGGCGCCACCTCAAGTCTAAGACATCGTCTGCGAAACCCAGGAATATCATACAGCATATGGATAGCAGTGCTGTGATGAAATCTACAAACTGGAATGTCAAAAAAGGGAATCAGATGAACTCTATAATAAATTTGAGGAAGATTATCTAATTAAAGGTGTATGTTTGAGAAATTTCAGAATGTCTCCAGTTGTAAACCAAAGCCAACTGTCCTCAAGACTTATATATAGTTTATTTAATATTAAAATTATTTTATGTTTTGATAATCATCTATATTTTGCTTCTTGTATACTTTATGAACTATTGTATTTGTTTTCATGGGGCACAAAAATACATATGAAATGAACTACACACAACACTAAAGCATAAAAGATCCAATAATTATCAAAAAAATAATTTTCTTCAATATTTCTTAAACTTGATAAAATCTTAAACTAACCTCGTGATGGGGAAACTTATCCAAGTTGTCATGTGACAAGTATTTGTAGAATGGAACTGGGATGAACAAAAACATGATGATGAGGTAGACTGCACCACACAGTACTCCTTGGGACTCTGGTCTGAAATACAACAAGCACATAGTCATTATTATTTAAAACCAAAACCTTACATCAAAAGAACTTTGTAGTACACTTTACACAATACATTTCAGGCAACTATATATTACAATAGCAATGCAGGTTGAATATGTGATGCTAAAAGAAACAGTTTTCTTTTTTCATAATTAGGGTCAGGTTTTGGGAAGAAAAAGAAAAAAATTCTTTACCTTAAATGGTTCTTTAGTTGACATGTGCATTGGAGTATGTGTATGTATGTGTTTGGGAGTGGAAAGGGGTATAAAGCACACTGATGCAACATCAGTTGGTTTTGCAATATATAAATTATAATATTTACTACATCATATACAGTCTATATATCACAATTCCATATATGTAAAAGTGTGTTTTTTTGACTATTTGCACTATTTTTAACATAAACTTCAGCACATTTATCTATGATTTTAAAAAAATCATATTAAAGTATTAAATGCGGAACACAATTATGTTTGCTTTGAAGTTTAAGCTTACATTTTTTCTTTGGTCCTTTTGCTTTGATCAATCCCATAGCGATTGGCTTTTAAAAACATGTCTCTGAAAGCGGGAATGATGGTATAAGTGACCAAAAAGCCTGCACCTGCCAGTGCCATACTGACAAACACTGGCAAATTCTCGCTGCTAGCATACATATTGAAATAAAATGTTATTAATAGTTACAGATAGGAAATATTAACTCCCTTGACCACCATATTACATCTCGCGTGATTTTGACACGTTCCACGTTGTTGACCTATATCTGCGCGGACTTGTGAGAGAGCAATGTCCCGTGGGTTTGTGATTGGGCAATCGTCGGTGGGAAGGATTTTGATTGGTGGTGCACAAGATCCTATCACGTGGTTTTAGAACTGCATTTATACATAAATTTTCAAATTTTAGGATTATTTCACATCTCGGATTGTAGCTGTTGTTAGTTCCGTACGCTGTAGATTACAAGATGTCTGGACGTGGTAAGGGAGGAAAGGCAAGAGCAAAGGGGAAGAGCAGATCATCCCGTGCTGGACTTCAGTTCCCCGTGGGCAGAATCCACCGTCTTCTCCGCAAGGGTAACTATGCTCAGCGTGTTGGAGCCGGTGCCCCGGTCTACCTGGCTGCCGTGCTCGAGTATCTGGCCGCCGAGGTCCTCGAGTTGGCGGGAAATGCAGCCCGTGACAACAAGAAATCGAGAATTGTCCCCCGTCACTTGCAGTTGGCTGTCCGCAACGACGAGGAGTTGAACAAGTTGCTGGGAGGTGTCACCATTGCCCAGGGTGGTGTTCTGCCAAATATCCAAGCCGTTCTTCTACCCAAGAAGAGTGCAGCTGCCAAGGCCGTTGGTGGCAAGAAGTCCTCACAGAGCCAGGAGTATTAGACGCTTTAGTCCATTTCACAACGGCCCTTTTCAGGGCCACCCTCATTTTCCAAGTAAAGCTAATACCAATGTGTGTTGATTTAATTTCAGTCGGAATAAATGTACATTGGCATCAGTGCTTTATCAAGTTCTACAACATCAGTATTGGAATAGTTTTCATATCCTACAAATAACTGAACCATGTTGTTGAAATAACCCTTTGAAAATGCATAAATATTACATTATGTATTTTTTTGTATCACCATGATTAAAGATAGATTACAATTGTGATCAAGGGTGTTTAGTAATTCAAGGAATAAGTGTCTCAGAACAGGGAGAATTGATAGAAAACTGATGTGAAATATAGTATTTGGCTCTTTTATACAGCTGAGTAAGATGTCCCCTCACTTGATATATCCAGTGATCATGGTGCACTTACATGACCTCAATTGTCATTTTATTTGAGAGGTCTAGGAATTTTCTTATAATTGTTAAAGCAAAGAAAACCAGTTTAAGTTAAATGCCGAAGTGATTTATATGAATAGATTAGAAATTGATTGCACCACGTGACAGATATTGAAAAATGTCCTATTACAAAGATTTACAAGTTGAGAATACAACATCTTGGTGTCCTAAAGAAGGAAACTGAACTTGGAAATATTTATCTAAACAAGAAGTTGGAAACTTGGCAATTTTACCCTCCACCAGTGGCATTTGAAAGGGGACAAGGGGCTTGACGGTTTGATTACCTTGCTTTTGTCAAAAGTACTGAGTCACCCTGGCTCCTTGCTGAGATAATAATGCCTTCTTAGGTGCCCCCAGCAATAGTTGTCTGAATAAGTTAGTCAAGGTGTTTGAAGTGGTTCAAAAATAACGATGCCAACTTTTGGCAAGTGAGTATAAGCAGGTTATCAGCCATTAAGTGCAGAATTCATCAAAACTGGTATTTCTGGTTTTTAAGTATTGATGTGAAATTTATTTGGCTGTATTAACGAAGGACTTAGGAGGGCATAAAAATATAGAGGAGGCTTTGGATTGTTGGTTAGGGCTGAGGCATTTTAAACTTTTTAACTTAATGACCGTACCGATTTTGGGTTTAGCTTTTTTAGCAAGACAGGTGCATGTCAGTAGCTTACTATTCAAGGGGGTTGAACTCCCAAGATGGAAGTGTATCGAGTTCATTGATTACCCTGAAATTATCTTTCACACACAGCACACAATTAATGTGAACCAAGTAACTTTTTTTTTTGTCCCAAATGTGCCCATGAACTAGAGCAGTGTTGCAACATTGAGGTGATCGCAACAAACTGTAGGATTACAGAAAAAAAAGTGAATAAACATTCCAATCAGTGATACTTTTTCCATGGGTTGTTTATTTGAAATATCGAAACTTAATGAATTTGTGAAATCTGCCGACTTCTACTGCAAATGTAATGATTAAATACATTCGTCCACATACTTTTTACAAGCAGTACTCATTAGCACCCAATTACATAGTGCACTTTTCAATGGCAGTTCAACAGAACAATCACTATCAAGACGTGCAGATATTTAGATGAAGATTCATCAGACATCTCTGAACCCATGCTCTCCAGCTTAAGCTTGTTTCATAGTTTGGCTACCTCTGCGTTTTTCAGTTTTATTGTTAACCCTTGACACCATGCATTTATTTATGGCAGTTTAATAATACCAGCGTCTTAATCCTTGATGCTGATTAACTGACCAGCCCGTGGTTACCAAGATTCAGCACAGAAACGCTAGACTTTCTTTCTTCATTCCTTATATCTTGTTCTTCAGTGAGTCTACAAGCAGTAAATCATACTGTCATTTCAGTGAATAAGACATATTCTACTTTTTCCCCTATCCTTTCTTTGTGTATATGGCCCCATGCAGAATAGGGGACTAACTAGTCTGGGGGTCAAATCTGGCGACCCACTACAAAGCTTGCCGTCTAATCTGCTAAAAGACACTGAATAGATATCCTGTGGGGAAGTATCCAAGTGGGTCGGCCATATTTGACCCTCCAACTAGTTAGTCTCTTTTCTGAATGGGGCCTATAATTGCACATACTGTTTTACTACTGGGACATCCAGCTTCCTCAGCTTAAAACTAAGCTAGCACCCACATTACAAAATACTACAAATGTCAATTTCATGGTGTAAGTTTTCTTTTACACTTTGAAGTCTGAACATTTTCCTTTACATCTTTCACTATGGTTTTCTTATCAACAGGTCTTTTTTGGTTTCCATCTCCTTCAGTTGTCTTATCTTTCATGCACTTGTTGTCATGGTTACCTTCCTTCAATTTAAATACAGCTTTCTCCACAGTTCCAGTGCCACTGTTAACGACATTGCTTTCTAATTTGTCATCATCCTTTCTATTCTCTGCTGGTGACACAACTGCATTTCCTGAGGTACTTTTCCCATCCTCGTTCGTCTTTCTGCTTTTCCCTTCGGGAGCTACTTTCTGATCTTTTCTAGCTGAAGACTTGAGTGTGGGTGAGCATCCCAACAAAAAGTGAACCACTGAACCTTGCGCCTGGGGACTGGACAGCAATGGAGCCTTGCAGATCAGGCTGCTGAATTTCCCTTTGATTTTCATGAATTGCCTCTTGAATTCTAACCCATCTCCCTAGAAATAATAGTATATAATTTTTTTGTGAATAAATGCAATGCTTTTTATTCCTTTATTAAATGGAAATTTAAATACATCATTGCAAATTTGAAATTCTGAAATGTTTTGTCTATCTACGCTAGATTGTTGCAAAATATGTCTCTTGAAATGTGGCACTAATAAAAGGGCAATCTCATGCTAAATAATAAAAGCAATGGATATAAAAATCATGAATATCGAATGGGAGTAATTTTATCTAAATCTGCTGTCCAGTCTTATTGAAAACAAACAATTCAATCTAAGTAATTGGTAGAGTACAAGCAAATGTATGGAGTTGACTGCCCACTCATTCAAAGAGCAGCTATTCTCACCTTAGACAAGCGGAAGTCAACCAATATTAGGTTGTTCATGTCCACCAGGTTTGCCTTGAAAATGAGATTCATACCTCTGCGGTCCATGGTTGACAGTGTGATCTGAAAACAGAAAGTTTCCAGTCTTTAAATTCTTAACATTTTGTTTACATAGACACAGACATGCTTGACCGGAATTTTTTTTTCCAACAGAAAATGATTTTGTCTTCCCATATCATCTTCAGTTTGAAAAAAATTAACAAAAGTGCAACTACAGATAATATTTCATATAAACGTTATTTTTTAATATTTTAACTTACTCTTGTAAATTCTTATCTAATCCCTCTTTTACATTAAGTTCTATCTCAATCTGTCAGTTTGAAAAGAACTGTTTGCAGAAGGTTATCTAAAAAGAAATATAAAAAGAAGAGTATTTCCTCACCAAGCCCTGTGGATTTCTCCTGACAGAGTATCCCAGCTTTTCACATACTGATACCAGGTGTTTCACGGTTTCATCAACGGGAGTCTTTACAAAGAATCGGGTCATGCGTCTCACCAGTCTCTGCATAGGGGTCTGAAAAAACAAATAAGTAAATAAAGAAATAATAAAGACAAAAATAAACATTTCTGTTTATAAATGCAACATAATGCAGTGTTACTGAAAATTTTCCCTTTTCTTTAGCAATTACCAACCAGCTGATGCTTGCACCACAATGGGACTGAAATCTTAAATCAATCACTGACAAAGCATTTCTAGAATGTTAAAAAATCTTTAAAGTAGCCTGTAAAAGACCAAACCACAAACCTGTGAGGCACCAGGTGTCCCCGGCATCTGACTTCCCAGGATCATGTGATCAGGGTGAACAGGCTGCGAGAAACTGAACATATGAAGGTCTCTAAGTGCTTCATTGGTGTCGCTGGTGGATGGACTTAGAGAGGGTGCACGGCGGGGCTCTGGCTGAGAACAGGAAATCTTCCCAGTGTCCCTAAATGTAGAAGTTTATTAATAATTCAGATAATCTAATTAAGAATATGTGTGTTTGTGTTGTAATGTAATAATTGGAAAAGAAAAAAATATGCAATGATATTGAATCTTGTTGGTATATTTTTCAAAAATCTTTTTTTACCAAATCAATGATATACTGTTGACAGGCGACAAAAATGTTTTCCATTTCCTTTTGTTGATGTAAATTATCAGTTCTATTTGGGGAAAATTGAGTATGCTAGCAGATAAGAGATCAGTGCTAACCTTCCTTTCATGGCAGGTGGAGAGAGATCCACTCCTGAACAGAACCTCTTGAATGGGTTGCCATCTGCTGGAGAATTGGAGAGGACAAAGCCACCTGGAAAGCAGAATATGCTTTTTTCAAAAACCTGCACTAAATACCTTGATCACTCACAAAGTTTAGAGAAACTGAAATCAAAATATTAAAGTAACTGAAACTCTCTATAGTCAAGCTGATTTAAACAGTAAAGTTAAAAGGACAATTACATACAGTTAAACTTTAAGTACTCATTTTTTTCTGAGCTGCACACACTCACACATCAATACCAATAATATCAGATATCTATCTTGTAATACCTGACTCTTTAAATCTTTTGTTGAACCACTGGTGTGCTTTTATCTGAGGAATAGTCATCCGCTTGAGAGGGTTTTCCACCAGGACCCTCCTCAACAGAGCTGGAGTAAGAAAATAAAACATAATTACAAAATTTAGTCATTCTTTAGTCACCAAAAACATTCTAAATGAATCAAATTTCATGAACATGAAGTGCAATTGTGTAAAACATGTTCCTTAAATAAACAAGAAAAAAGTATATTGGCTAGGCTACAGGGAATTGGCTAGACTTTTGCTGATTTTAGGTTCTGCAAGTTCTCCTTGTTTCTAAAATAAATTTCAGATAACAGAAGATAACCAAACTTAAAACCAGGCTTGTACAACAGTCACTGTAAATCAATAATCCTGGCTTTGTTAGAACGACAATGAAGGGATAACTATAGACCTTTCAGTTTAATCAAATAACCACTCAATGTCAAATCAATGAAAAACACAAGGAAATTCCTAGGTATGTTTCTTTGAAATTTGACTAAATTTTTATTTCCACCTTCATGTTGTGTCAATTAAATCCCAATAAATCTCAGTCTCATATAATTGAGAATCAACAATGCACAAAATACAAAGCACAAAATGTAAAGTACAAAGCTATGTTGCGCACACTTGGCAACTTTGAAACAAGAACAGCCCCCCTACCCCCTTGTATGGCACATATTTTTTCCACGCTTACACAAGGCCAAGTTGTCAATCTTGTTCCAAGGAGACAGTGTAATCTTGCAGTCTTTCCAGTCTGAGTATTCCTGGCAGCCATATGTAGGCTCATCCCAGGGCAGCTCTGAAAAATTAAAACAGGACAATATTTAATGCTTTAGTTCAATACTGGAATTTGCCAAAACACAAAACATGTCTAACAGAAATCTGATTCTCAAGTAAGCCAATATACACTTACCTCCTGCCAATAAAGTGACTAGAATTATCCCACAGGACCAGATATCAGCTGGCTCAGCACTGTATGGCTTTCTGGCAATAACCTCTGGGGACACATAGGGCACAGTCCCACAGCACTTGTCCAGCTGCCTCTCCTTCCCCTGGTGTCTGAACACTGTGGACAGACCAAAGTCTGTGATCTTCAGGTTATCTGAAGACAAAAAAAAAATTCCAAATCGCCACTTAAACAAAACTGCAATGTAAGAAAAGGATTTTTGAAGATCAAGGTGCAATTTAAATTGTTAGTTTTCCATCTGTGCACTGAAAGAAACTGTATGTGTTTTAAAGTGTATGGTTCTTTAAAATCACAGCCTAAGAAGGACAGTTTTAATTCTTAAAAGATACATACATGTAATGTTCTTTAGACCATTATATTACCACTTCATCAAGACTTAATAACCACATGAACAAGGTTAATCTCATATCTATCAGTGGTCCATGTGGAAATATGAATGTTGTCGACATTACAGTGCTCAAAATACACAGACCTACTGGCTAACTAGTCAATAACAATAACATCTGAAAACATTGGGAGCCCTAAATATGGGCTGAACATGTATATAGGAGTGTAGACTTACAAACCCAGACTATAACATACTTACCATCATCATCCAATAAGAGATTTTCTGGCTTGAGGTCCCTGTGTGTGACACCCTTAGAGTGTAGGTACTCCTGTGAAGGGTAAATAATTCATTAACAAGGGTTCATAACAAGATTTCTGGATACACTCTGTTAATTTACTCAAATATGTTAAATATTCTCTTTTTATATTCTTTTTTTCCTAAATTTATCACCGACCTTTTTTTTAATTGCAGAAAACTATCATCAAAGAGGAATATATGATTATTCTGATATCAAAGCATGTAACATTGTCATGGTTGACAACAATGAGAACTTTTTTGTCAATAGACTAATACCAGGTATGTAATTAGTTAGTAATTTGATATGTGGGTTATATCCTTATCAACAGGGGAAGATATGAAATCAAATACAAATTAATGTGTTGACATGGTTCAAAAATCCTTATCATCCTTTTCAACGAGGGAAGTATCCTTCCATGGTAACACCATTACATTCAATCTTTCTGTATAGAGTAGAGTAGCACATGAAGGGAAAAAAAAGACATACAGTAAAGTCACATTAGATAACAATACTCACCACGCCAGCAATCAGCTGTTTAAAAAACTTTTGACCCTGGGCTGCTGGCATTCCAACATCAGGCTCTGTGGAACGAAACAAGTTTGTATCATACACATAGTGCAAGTAATAAAGAATCTGCCCAGTAACCATTTCCAGGTACATAGGAAAAGCTTCACCTATTAAGTACTGTATGATGTTAATAAAATTTTACAACATAAAAACTCACTCCCTTAGATTAAACTGAGTGAGGCAGTAGTAAAACATATCTAGTCCAGTCCAATTATTTTTGCCAAGAGCTGATCTTTTGACTTGACAAATACTACAATTATTATCACTGATACCACAGCATATTTACTACACTTGTGGACTACTATTTATTAAGAGCCAAACACACCTATCCTATCAAACAGCTCCCCTCCACTGGCGTACTCCAGAAATATATAGTGTCTGTCCCCCTCTTTTCTGTGACCATAGAACTTGATAATGCTCTCATGGGTCATCATCTTGTGGACACAAATCTGTAACATAAACAAACCAAATATTTACTTATGACTTATTGAAATTTAAGGTATCAGAATTCAACAAAAAGGATTGACCCAATGATGCTTGAATTTATACTGCTGTTACAGTAGTAAATTAGACATGATTATTTATTATTTTTAACATCACAGGAGGGCACTTACATGTAGATTCATCTCTGTAATAGCCAATAACCCTAGTTGCTGTTATAATAAATGTACTCTATTTCATTAAATGAGTGGTAAAATTGCTTACTTCTTTCCTAACATTATCTGCCACATTTGCAGTTTTTGTTAAGTCAATAATCTTCACAGCCACTGCTTCCTGGGTACTGGTGTTTACAGCTAGTTTTACCCTGAAAATTGTGCATATTTTGATAATGTGGTTCATCTACAATGGTATCTCAAGAAAATATAAACAATGAGAGAGAGAGATTAATATTTTAGTAAAATACAGAAAATAGATGCTGCCCCCTCCCTTTACTGGGATAAACTTAATTCCTAAAACAATTTACGGTCACTTACTCTCCATAAGCCCCTTCACCCAAGGTTTGCACAAAATCCCAGCCTTCCACAAACGCCGTCACCATACTGCTTGCAGAAAACAAAAGGTATTGCACACTGAAATGATGATGGAGAAAACACGTCAATTAAAGCATGTAATGACTTTAACATTAACATAAAATCTGATTATGTAAGAGAAAGAACCCATACATAAACCCAGCTAACAAGAAATATAACTGTCCCACAATCGGAAACCCGCGTGTACTCCAGTAGATCCTATGGCTTCATAGTAAAATTACTGGTAACTGCACCAGATAAAAGACGGACGGAGAACAATTACTCAGTCTTCATGCCCTTTCCCACCCTCTTTTACTTTCTCTGCGTCTAGCATTCTCCACACATAGTACCGCTACTAGTGACAAAACAAAACACTTTGATGGACGAGGAATCATTTCACTTTTAGAAGAAATCGAATTCGCCGCCAAATTTCCCTGCACGGGCAAATCTGGCGCCGTGTTGGTATATCAATACGATTGAGCTTTTATCAACGGTGCAAGCTTTCAGCTTCTGTTACGCTTAAATAGTAACTCAGAACTGTTGATCTTACCGTTAATTTGTAATTATATTCATCTTTCATCTAGCAATGACAACAGTCCACTGGCAAGGAAAACACACATGCACTGATAAGTCTTATTTGCCGTAGGTGGCGCCACTTGTATCGTGACTCAATGACGAGCCCATTCCCAAGTCTAATAGTTGCCGGTTGTCGTGGGTCCACAGGCAACGTAAAACGCAGTTAAAATTTTTGATTGCTATCGTTTTATTTCCTCGAAACTAAATAATTAATAATGCACTGACTTTCAATTTTCTATATGTATTTTCAATATTTTAATTTCTTAAATGTTATCAATAAATTATTTGTTAAACTTTTGGACTGCTGTAATGTTTCCAAATCGTTTTCCCGGACTTTTTTCATAATTTTCTGACTGATTTTCTATTTCATCTCGTAAAATAAAATTGTTCCTTAGGTTGCCTTCTAACAGGGAACAGGCAGGAACGTGGTTTCAGAATATTCCTGTATTTCACGTTGTGTACTTGTAAGTGTTAATACCAGTGGGACATCCTGCCTTAGCCGACAGTAATCACTTCTCCCTCCACCCCCCCCCCCTCCCACCAAAAAAAAAAAAAAAAAAAAAAAAGAACAAGAAAACAGCATAACGAGCGAAAAGAGAAAAAGCCAAGGATTTATCTACTCTCTGACATACGTACAAAGATATATTGTAGTATAAATGTACTGTGGTATAGTTAATAAAGGGTAATACAGAGCACAAAAACCCTTGCCTCCCCCTACCCAACGCCATTTTAACAAAATTTGTGAAAAATCAACCATTTGACCTAATACCATTAATACACAGCAACCTCCTAAAACAATGAAAAGCCAAAAAAAAAAGTTTATTAGTTTGAAAAAAGCGAAATATATAATACATATTGTTCTGAAAAACCTTTTATCACTAAAAATATACCGAACGTAAAATAATCGACTTCAACATTTTCACTAATATTATGCAAATCTTTGCACTGGAGGTACAATAAGATGTGTAAAGTTGTCAAGACACAAAATTTTGAGATTACAAATAGGACTAAGGCTTCGTTCACATGCAATGTCTATTTTCTATTTTCTATTTTCGGTATGTCTTATGATCACGGTCTGTGCACTGAATATCCCGCGGCGTAATTACTGGCAGCGCGAGCCAGTTACTATAAGTTACTATAAGTAACTGGCTCGCGCTGCCAGTAATTACGCGGCGGGATATTCAGTGCACAGACCGTGATCATAAGACATACCGAAAATAGAAAATAGAAAATAGACATTGCATGTGAACGAAGCCTAAGTAATGCACTCTTTAGGTGATTAAAACGCATCAACAGTGGCCATTTTACGCATATGTCACAGGCCAGACCACAATCTAGTCCTAGGCCATTTTCTTATTGGGTCTGTGCATTATTAACAGCATAATGAGCGTGTCAAAAGGTGAGCTGCCAGTTTGTTCGTATGACGTATGCATTAGATACATGTAAATCTTCGAGATTACAAATAGGACTGAGGGGGTGTTCTCAGGGGAAATAAGCACGACATCAACAGTGCATATATACATGTAGGCCTACGTAACAGCTCTAGATCTGCCAGATTCACATATATATATTTTCCTATATAGATACTCCCAGATATTTCTCTAGCTATTACGGGCACATTAATGTATAGAGAGAATTTTGAACAGAAATGACGTACGTCTCTTTACATCTCTTATATATATACATATAGCAATATACTAGTATAATATATGCTCAGGTTCTGCACCATACATGTAGAAGCTGCAGTTCATTTCTTGATGGATATATAGGAGTCTTATAGTGGGTCCAAAACCCCACCCACACAGATGTCTCTGATCTGAAAGGTAAAAAAACACAAGTATTTGAAATTGGATTCAATGTTTTATTTATTGCTAAATATAGATGGCATAGTTCTAAATGTATCATTATTCATGTAGAGGTCTAGAGTACCACCCGTCCTCTCAACATTTCAGAAGGAAATTTCGGCACGTGCACCCGACACATTTAGTATGATGGATTTTAACGCTTTAAAGGACTGAAAGGGAAAACAAGTAGTTTAACAGGATCTTTTGACTTAAAAATGTTTCAGGGGCATTTTTTTCTATATGTATAGAATACCGATATATTACATTTAAACAAATGGGAACATCTGATGAGTGAAACACCAGCAATAATTGTACGAGTGACGTTGTTCTAAAAGTCTTTCACCAGACATTTGACATAAACTATGTTTAATATTTCTCAATTTTGTAGCGATTTATCAACAAGCAAATCTTTATCAACAAGCAAATCATTGTGAGATTTTATAACAGAACTTACGTTCACAGACGGCGGGGCAGACAGGATGTAGATCAAATTGTCCGCTATTTCTTCGGGCAGAAGACACTGTAATGATGTCAAAGAATTAAAGATTCGAATATACAATATCACATTCTACTCAAGTAGGCTACTTTGTAGATCTCGAAAAATCTTATCATTCTATGCAAAATCTGTACAGTTGTCAATTTCAAGAATTGTTTCACTGGCATTTCCATTTCGGTCAATCATTAAAACTTCGATCCTTTTTAAAAAGCAATATAGGTTTACGTTTCTTTTGTCTTGTAGTTGTAATAAATGTTACCTGTCTCCGTCTGAACAACTGCTCCATTTTCTCTTTCCCAAACTCCACTTCCACCCACTGTCTCGCCAATACAGTGTCCACCAGAGCAGGACTAATAGTCTGAATTAAATGATTTAGATTATCAGTTTTTCAAACAGCGTTTTCTAAACATTTTGATGTTGTGTTTTTAATATTCATATTTTGCTAAACCCTCAAAGACACCGACCTTTAACTGAAGGAATTTCTACTTTTGCTAGAAAACTGCGTTTTGCCAGAAGAGAAAAAAGCAATATATAGAAAGGGTGCTTTATACAAGTTACAGTTGATCGCGATAAATGCGTTTTCCATCTAATTTATGAACGCCTTTTAATGCGTTCTTCTGTGGAGAATATGACCGTAAATTTGGGAGAGAGAGAGAGGGAGAGAGGGAGGGTGCGGGGAGGGGAACTTACCGACACACGAATCATAGACTCCTCCGCTCTCAGACAAGCCCTCAGACCCTCTGTCAGACATTTCACTGCGTGCTTGGTAGCTGAATAAAAATGCATAGCTGCTATTTCACGGCAATAACGATGCCCAGTTTGGCTGAAAAAACAAAATGAAAAATTTTGACCGGACGATCAAAAAAATTGTACTGACACTGAAAATAGATTTCAATACTGAAGTCAATTTGGTATTGTGATTTGATGTTGATAGATTTCAGAGTCGGCATAAGATGTGGATAACAGCTAACTAATTTAGTAAGCACGGAGTCGCCGTCTAACACTGTTGATGCGGCTGTACTTTTTAGTTGAATGATCTGCATGCATGCGGTGATTTTATATTGTTTTCTTTTATTGCTGAAAATTCAAAAGTAGAACACTTCCTAGATGATAATTCATAAACATTTACCTGCAAATATGAATAATATGGCCATCATCGACTTTTCGCTCTTTCATCGACTGCACGGCCATTTGGGTTACTATTGAGAGGCCCAGGATGTTGGTCTGAAAACAAAAATTTGGCAACAGTGAACATATGACACATACATCTCAATGGTTCTTGCACTCTGGTCGGCTGATGACGATAGTCAGGACTATGGTCGGGTGAAAATAACTCCCTTTTAAAAATACACATGTCCATTCCCCTTCAAAGACTTTATTACAGAGACACTCCCACTACTGCATATAGTCTGATACATGATGGTTGGCCCATGTCCGGTGTAACGGAACAGAGGGTCCGTGTAACAGAAAGTCCTCCCGCCATATAGTAATAATGGCTAGGGTTAGTTTGACCTAAGTGGGTCGAAATCTAGGGCGAGGCTCACCTGTACAAGTGAATGGGAAGCGGACTCTCTGTTTTGGGGGACTCTCTATCAAGTTACATCAGTCTAAAATGGTAATACTCACGTCCAGCATTTTCTGGAAGGTGTCGGTATCGCCACCGAGAAGTTGCTGTGGGGCCAGATACCCAGCGTTATTAACACATACGTCCACCCCACCCACTTGGTCCTTTATGGCCCGGAACATGGATTCGATCTCAGATTTCACTGTCAGGTCACATTTCATGGGGATCAAACGTCCTGTCTCTCCTTCCAATTCTTTTGCTGTCTTCTGTAAATAAAAAATAGAAAAGTGTTAATTTAAAAGACAGCAAATTTGATTAAGGTAGGTTTCGCTTTGTATGTATGTATGTATGTATGTATGTATGTATGTATGTATGTATGGACCCTATCGTGGCTAGCATATGTGAAGTAACCGTTTACGATAATTTTATTCTCTAAGCAGAAAATTATGAA
This sequence comes from Lingula anatina, assembly GCF_051362555.1. Taxonomy (NCBI): domain Eukaryota; kingdom Metazoa; phylum Brachiopoda; class Lingulata; order Lingulida; family Lingulidae; genus Lingula; species Lingula anatina. The sequence goes on along the minus strand of NC_141773.1, from coordinate 17,729,763 downwards.
ATTTCTACTTCAATAAATCTTTATGTCAACTGTTTTCATTTAGTCAAATTAGTCTATCATATCTTTTTTTACTGTTTTCCAATAATTCAATATTCTTTTTATTGATAAAGTCCTCACCTACAACAGACTGGTGTTGAGTTGAATTCAGAGAAGCTGGTGATTTTACGACCACGTTGGAAACAAGAGGCGGCGTGTTGGTCTGTTAATCTGATTGCTATTAGCGTGAGTTAATGCGCACTAACTAGTGCGACTTATCTCATTCAGAATGGCCCTTTGTAAATTATGTGAGGTCTACTTCAATAATATATATCAACTGTTTTCTTTCATTCTGTCACATCAATACTACCCCCCCCCCCCCCAATACTTTTTACTTCTCCTTTTATATAGGCCTACATGAAAACCTTACCTCTATCAGTTCGACTCGGCGAGCGCACCCCACAACTATCATACCGTGTTTCACGAGCGCTCGACAAAACGCCTCGCCCATCCCAACTGACGCCCCGGTTACCAAGGCAACTCGACCTCTCCAGCGTTCCATAGTGATTGCTAATAATAAGAAAATTGACATGTAAATCTGCAGGCATATTGAATTAACATACAAAACACTTTTTATTTGTATTATTTTTGCGTTCCATAATGATTGCTAATAATAAGAAAATTGACATGTTAATCTGCAGGCATATTGAATTAACATACAAAACATTTTCTATTTGTATTATTTTTGCTTTTTTGTGTATAAACATGGTAGGCAACGTGAGCCGAAAATGTTCTCTTCATCTCTCTAAGCAAAATCCTGGGTATATCAAACACTTAATAGTTGGAAGGGAGACAAGATGGCGTAGAGGTTGACACGAACTCTAGGACACGGGACATAAATTGGTCTTTTTTGACATAGACAAGTGAACCCAACGTCTGATGTGATACATACTGAACAAGTGCACATCCGTGAACGAGCTGATCGGGTGGAGAAAGTACAAATAAGGTGAATAACTGATATTTTTTAACCTTATCACATAGACAGTCTGCGCGAACGTCGCATAGTGGATGATACATACTGACTACATTAAATTTCACGCAGTGCTGTCAACCTTTCAGCATGTCATCCAAACACACAAAAAACACTAAGAAGGGTGAGCCTACACCCAAACGTACGCACAGCGAAGTCTCCAATACAAGTGCTGAAGAAAATAACAGCATTATCTTAGCGGAACTAGAAGAAATAAAATCTTATATGAAAGACATGATAAACAAAGACGAACTGAAAGAACTAGTAACCACCTTAGTTACAGAAATGTTAAAAGAAATGAAGAAAGAAATGGGTTCACAAATCAACAACATGCGAGAGAAATTAGACTTCCTGGAATTTGAAAATAAAAACCTTACAGAAAACATTGCAAGGAAAGACAAAGATTTACTTAAATTGAAAGAGGAGATAAAAGATCTCACAAAACTGAGTCTCGAGGCGGACAAACGATCAAACTACAACGAACAGTATTCTCGTAAGAACAATATTAAAATTTACGGGATAAAGGAAGAGACAAAGGAGAACACTAAGTCCGTCGTACGCGACACATTGAAGGAAGTAGCACAGATAACACTCCGGGATGATGACATTCTAGCAGTACATCGTATACCTGGGGCAAAAACACAACAACCGAGACCTATAATTTTACGAGTGAATAACACGGAGACAAAAGCCAAAATTATGAGGTGCAGAAGGGCAATGAAAACCTCGAGGCAAAACTTGAGACTGGCAGATGACGTCACAAAAAAGAACGCGCAACTTATCCAGCGCCTCGTCAGCCACCCTGAAATTGACCAAGCATGGTACTTTAATGGGTCAGTCTATGGTCGGCCGAAAGACAGCACAAAAAGGGTGAAATTTGACCTGCACGATGATATTAATTTAAAGATAAGAAACGCTTGAGCATGAACTTTATTTCTCCCTTTTCCATTTTCCTCTTGCTTTAATTTCGCACATAAAACCAATTGTCGCACAAAACTGAACGCTCTCCCATGTGCGTTTTCCTATATGTAGTATATTGTGTGAGTGTATGTTTGTGTTTAAATGAGGTGAGTAAGTGGATAATGGCCGTGCGTAAGACTGAGATTGTGTATGAAAGTAAAAGTGTGCACGTGGTACATGTCTGTATGTTAAGCGATGAAAAGAATGGTGTGACTCATTGTCGTACATACATATATATCAACGAAAACGTTATGTCTGTCAATACATTAAAATGCTATTATGAGTTTTGATTTTAGTATATTATCCTTAAATGTCCGGGGGCTAAATAACTTTAAAAAAAGAAAGGGAGTATTTAGGTGGCTACATAAAAGGCCTGAAAATGTTTTCCTCCTACAAGAAACCTACAGCTCGCAGAAAGTCGAAAAATTATGGCGCGCTCAGTGGGGTGGAAAGGTTTGGTATAATCATGGTACTGGGCATAGCAAAGGGGTGATGATTTCATTTAAAAATAACATAGAATATGACATTATAGACACAGTTACAGACCCGGATGGTCGTCTTCTAGGCGTGAAAATTAAAATTGGTACGAGCACTTTTCTTATGTGTAATATATATGCCCCAAATCAAATAAATGAACAAGTTGAATTTTACAGATTTCTCTATAAAGAACTAGCTAAATATGAATCTGATTATGTAATTATAGGGGGTGACTTCAACTGCACATTGTCCAAGCTAGATAAACATGGTGGATTGTCCACACACATTAAAGATAAAGTTATACATGAAATACAAACTATTATGAAAAAATATCATTTAAATGACACATGGAGAAAGTTCCATGGTGCAGAAAGAAGATACACATGGAAAAACTCCGAATCAAAAATTTCCTGCAGACTAGACTACTGGATAACATCTAACGAACTTATAGAAAATTGTTTTATAGAAAAGGCGGAGATACTGTACGCACCTTACACTGATCATGATGCAATATCTTTGTTTTTAAAGACAAAAGATGTGACAGTTAGAGGGCGAGGGTTTTGGAAACACAATAATACTTTACTAGGAGACGAAAGATATATTAACGAAATGAAAATTGTAATTAATGAAGCAAAAAACAGATACAATTACTTAGAGGACCGTGGTTTAGCATTTGATATGATAACCATGGAAATACGGCAGTTTTCAATAAAATTTTCAAAGCAAAAATCTAAACAACATAGAGAAAATGAAAGAGACATTTGGAAAAAAATCAACGCGCTACAAGCCGAGATAGACAATCAATTTAATAAAGAAAAAGCTAAAGAATTAGAAAAACTTAAGACTGAATATGATTTAATCTTAGAAGCTAAAACTGAAGGTGCAATAATGCGCAGTAAAGTGAGATGGTACGAAAAGGGCGAACGCAATACAAATTACTTTATCAACTTGGAAAAACGGAATCGGGTCAGAAATACAATTACAAAACTAGAAATTAATGATACACTAACAGTAACTAACGATAAAGATATTCTACAAGAACAGGAAAAGTTTTATGAAAATTTGTACACCTCACAGAACACTACCTTTAACGAGAGAATCTCAAACAAATTTTTCAATGTACAAAACATACCCCAAATTCCAAACGACCTAAAAATCGCATGTGAAGGAAAGCTAACCATCAACGAGTGCAAAAACGCACTCAAAGTACTTACAAAAAAGAAGAATAAAACCCCGGGTGTCGATGGGCTCTCCGCAGAATTTTACATGAAATTCTGGGAAGAATTAGGAGAGGAAATGGCAGACTGTTTAAATTTTGCTTTTGAAACTGGTCAGTTAAATATTAGCCAACGGCAGGGCATAATAACACTAATTCCCAAAAAAGACAAGGATAGACACCGTTTGGAAAACTGGCGACCTATTTCTTTGCTAAGCGTAAGCTACAAAATAGCCGCAAAAGCACTTGCAAAACGAATGGAAATGACTTTACCAACCATTATCAACAAAAACCAAACCGGGTACGTTAAAAAAAGATATATCGGTGAAAATATAAGACTCATCTGGGATCTTATGTACTCAACAAAAAGGCAAAATAAAGAAGGGATGGCAATTTTCTTAGATTTTAAAAAAGCGTTCGATTGCATTGAATGGGAATTTATAAAAAAATGCCTGAAAATATTCAACTTTGGCCCTGACTTCATTCAGTGGTTTGACATTATGTACGCCAATGCTTCCAGTTGTATTACAAACAACGGATATTCCTCGCGATTCTTTTCAATTACAAGAGGTGTAAGACAAGGATGCCCACTGTCCGGCCCTTTATTCGTGCTGGCCGTAGAAATACTAGCCTGCGCAATACGCGCAGATCCATCCATACGGGGAATTACTATTGATCGTCATGAACACAAATTATGCCAATATGCCGACGATACAACGCTATTTCTAAATGATGTTGGGTCCGCTAAAAACGCATTGAAATTAATATCTGAATTCAAACAAATTTCTGGTTTAGAACTAAACTTGAGCAAGTCCGAAGCCCTGTGGCTTGGAAGCAATAGATTCAACGACGAAAAGCCCCTCGGGTTGCTATGGCCGGATAGACCAATAAAAGCTCTCGGAATTCATTTCTCTTACGATTACGAAAGCTGCAGGTTTCTAGACTTCGATAGTAAAGTTGATCAAATTGAAAAGCTGCTTAACCTTTGGTCCAGCAGAGACCTCACATGGATTGGAAAGATACAAATACTGAAAACATTGGGTCTGGCTAAACTGGTTTATGCTAATACAGTTCTTGAGACCCCAAATGATATTATTTTGAGGATAGATGCTTCATTCAAAAAATTTCTATGGAATGATAAAAAACCAAAATTAAAGCAAAATACATTAATAGCCCCAAAGAGTAAAGGTGGTTTAAATTTGACGCATGTGCCATCGCACGTGCGGTCTCTGAAGGCCTCAATGGTTAAGCGCATAATGTTAGCTGACAACGATGATCCGTGGGTTATAAACATACTGAAATATTTAAGAAGTGTGGGAGGAAAACTTATTTTCAGTTGTAATTATGAACTGAAGAATATTAACATTTCGGACATACCACCTTTTTACGTAGCCATGCTAGATGCATGGAGTGATGTAATACAAACAGACCCTAATAATGCCTCCGATATAAAGAAACAGATAATATGGAATAATAGATTCATACTTGTAAACAAAAAGTCAATATATCTAAGGCATTGGTCAAAAGCCGGAGTAAATTATATGCAAGATATTATAAATATTAATGGTGAATTTATATCATTAGAAGAAATAATAAATCAACACAACTTCGACATTAAGCTGCCGAATTTTCTAGAATACGAAAAAGTAAAAAAATCAATTCCGATATCATGGTTACGTAAACTTCGGGAAAATGCAGAAACAGTTGACAACACAGACTCAGATGAGATAGTATGGACTCTAGCCTCTACAAAAACCATTTACGATAAGCTAATAGAAAGAAATGTAATAAATTTACCCACAGCAAGTTTGCATCTTATCAAATCAGGCGTAAGTGAAAATGATTGGCAGAGAGTTTTCTTGATACCATTTGAGTCTGTCAAAGAAACTCAACTACAAATAATGCAATACAGAATAATTCACAATGTGCTGTACACAAATTCTACACTGTTCAAAATGAAAATAGTTACTAGCCCAGGATGTATTAACTGCCATATGAAAGAAACAATAATACATCGTTTTGTAGAATGTGTACGTGCAAGAAATTTTTGGATTGCATTTGAAAACTGGTGGAACATTCCGAATAACACCATACACTTCAGAAAAAATGAAAAAACTATAATGTACGGGTGTCTGTCAAGCGACCAGCGCGTAAAAGCTTTAAATTTCTGCATTATTGTGGCTAAACAATTCATAAACAAAAATTCAGAAAATCCATCAGTCTATGATTTTGAACTGTTTCTGCATTTTCTTAGTCAGAAGAAGAAAATCGAAAAATACATTGCTATAAAGACAGGAAAAGAAGACAGGTTCAATACAAAATGGAAACGCATTCCTACCATAACGTGTTAAAATTTTCACCTCTAGTACGCTATAGTTGCCGTTATGTAGTTCACAACAAGCATGTATACGTGTAGTATGTATGGACGGATGAGTGAGTGAAAGTAAGTCTATATATTTATGTTCTTATTTATTTATCAGTATTTAATTACCGTAATTATTATCAGTATCATATGCATTTAATCTTTGATTTTCTTGGTGTAATTATAAATTTACCATAATTATAAAAGAGAGAGGCATATGGATACAATCACATGTACGTTACACAAAAGGAGCGGTTCAAACTTTCAAGAGAAGGAGAACTACAATTACATAAGAAATGGATAAGTAAATAACACAGTTACACAGGTATAAAAAAAAAAAAAAAAAAAAAAAAAACACTTAATAGTTATAAATTTCCTTGAAAAATATTATATAGCTTTTACTGGATCTCCCTCTTTCTCCTCGCATTCTACATGTACAAATAGGATACAGATATAGGAATGAGTATAGTAGGAGTAGGATTTAAACTTTACTTTAAAAAAATAAACGTATAGTTACTAGCAAATGTATCTCCTCCGTGGAACTCAATACGAGTTTAAAAGTAGAACACGAATAACCAAGTACAGTGTCTCTTCATGATGTCTTTAAAGCGCCGTTACTCTCATTATTTCGCCAGCATTCTTTTCTATATGCCATCCAAACAGCACGCACTTTCTTCTAGTCTGTTTATAATTCATAAATCCACCCTAGCTATTTAAAATGACAGGCGTCACTGCGGAAGCAAGGCTATTGTGGTTAAAGCGCTGAGCCGAGATGACCTCAAACCTGAGGAGAATTTGTCTCAAGGTCGCACGGTACTCAACACACTAGATGCTTTTTACTTTAAACCCCTATAAACATACTGTATTTTTCACAGGAGTGGCACACTCTTTTGTCCATTGACAAAACACTATGCAGTTTTAAGTCTAACACACTGTGACAAAAACCCTGTGCATATTTAAGTCGGGTCAGAAAGCCGTGAGAGTTCAACGAACTTTATGTTCAGCATAATTCAAAGGGTGTGACGCCGAATTTAAACAGATTTTCCAGAAGATCTGAAGTCGAGTTTCATTCAAGGTCACCCCATCTCTGTAGCCAGAACCAACAATAATAGCACGAAAATGCTTGTGATTCGAGAATTGAGATTGGAATAGGGCTACTGTACATATATTTTGTGTGAAGCCAGATGTCAATGCCCTATAGCGTACTCTATATGAATCATAAGTGCCAGTTTATAAACGACACAAATGAAATCGACATGCTAAAAAAAAAACAAAAATCAAAATCGATGACAGCAGAAATTAGACTTAAAAATTGCACCTTCCAATTCCTAGCCGTATATTGACCTACTTACAGGTATTTCCACTGATCCAGTCCACACAAGGTAAATAGAAAAATAAAGGTGCAAATATCATTTTTGGAAAACAATGTAATGGACTTATACTATTTTAAAGACACAGTTGCACTCTATCGGGTTTAGCGGCAATGGTGTGATATAAGTACTTGGTAAGATCCTAGATGTATAGGCCTAATGACAGCTTAAAAAAATTTATGTGACCTACCTTACCTAGCCTTACATTAAGGCCACGCAAATATCATTGGTTTCAAAATTACGTGTTTTGATAATAATCAGATAACAAATAATGAATGTCTATAGACTAACTTATTTTCATTAACTTACTGCATAATTATTTGTATCTCTTACGAGGTGGCCTAATGTCTTACCTTGAAGTGCTGTGAACGCGAGCCTCCCAGACTGTTAAATATTACGTTGTGACCTCGTAACCACTGTCATGCCACCTAGCGGCAGACACGCTACTTTTGTTAGTAGGCTTCTGTGTTGACAAAAATTGAGTTATGCATCACAGTATGAATGATTGACCCGAGCGTCCCATGACTAGTCTGTCCTGCGCAGGCACACGGAGACGCCAATCCGTGCGTTTTTAGTGATTTTGCCCATTCAGGGACTACCAGGGACTCGCTTTGAAGGACTCTATGAGATAAACTCTGAAATTACAGAAATTAGCAGTTGAGATGTATGCCATACTTGAAATATCCAGCAATTCTTTAAAACTTCTGTTTTTTTCTTATAAGCAGTGTGTCTCAGTCTCATTTATTTATGAATTAACTTGATCATTATAATTTGTTACTATCATTGTCAATTTTCATGGGGTGGGAGGGGGAGGGGAGAGGGGGGTCACCCAGAGCTCGCGCCACTCTCGATTAACCGAATAACGAGAGGTGCGCTGGGTCGTAATCCTCATGTGTTTTTGGCATTCGCCTCTCGTCCGCTGATTTCAGCATGTCGAATTAGTTATAAGGTCTACCGTCTTTATTTATGTTTCTTATGTGTCTGTAGACGTGTTGGGAAAACCGAGTTATTCGTGGAAAGTTTACTTATGAGGCAGGTTCTTACACGCCAGGAAACATTGAAGAGTATATATATATATATATATATATATATATCCTCTTCATTTTAATTTATTTAATCTGCAGGTTTCCCAATATAATTTTCCATTATGTCAACGACACTCACGTGCATATTTGTATTAAAGCGTCTGTTTGCGGGGCTGTTTAATAGGTCTACAGCCTTTACCAACCAAAAAACAATGTTATAAAACTCGTTTGTTTGAAGTCTTTGAAGGAGAGAAAGAAAGTATTATAAAGACGTAAACATTTTTCATGGCACCATATTTTGTTATTCTTCAATCTCACCGTTCTGTGTTGTAAGCTGCAGCTGAAAAAGCAGAGTTAAAAATAAATCAATCTACCAAAAAAAATCACAAATTTAGACTAATTAAGTAAATAAATAGTTTTAGGAGAACAAAACATGATTTTTTTTAATCAAAAATAAAGTTTTATGAGGGTGCACAACGCAATCGTTCAGCTTCTATTTCGACTCAACTATCGCAATCGAAACATGTAAAGACAAATGGATCTTATACTAATAGATTATAGATTGCAGATTTCTGCGACCTTTATGCACCTATGTATTGGTTGTTGCACAACTGATCCAGCTCGTTATGCACGAAAACGGTCTGGACAAAACGCTCTAGGGTGACTGCTACACAGTATGGGTTTCTTTACTTGAGCAAGAACCCCAGGAAAGATTATTGCCCATAGAATAGAACAGCAATTTTATCAGAGAAATTCGAGAGGCCACGGTATCCGACGTCGTTTACAGGAGAAAAAAAGCAGTTAACTTTCGGTTTGAGATGATGGATCGGTCCTATAGCTACACTTACTAAGTTAGTAGGTACTTAAGGTGTAGGTGAATGTGTGGAGGGGCATTTTCACCTTGTTAAATAAAATAGTTTCTGAGGTTGCCCTCTAACATTGGAAGGCAGGTACATGGTTACCAGAATATTCCTGTATTGGATGTGGTTTACATGTAGGTTTCGTTTCCATCGATGGCTACCAATGGTCAGCAACAAAAAGACATTTAATTTATTATCATTATATGCATATTTCGAAATAACTATAGAACTCACTCACAGATTTTTGAAGAAGAGATGAAATGGCAACATATATTGCGTATTCTAAAAAAAAAAATACAATTCTTGAATTTAAATATATTTAGGCCTATTATACAGAATTGCTGGCAAATCTCTGTAGGAACAATAACATGGATCCTGAACAGCTGTTACATAAAGGCGTCTAATCTGAAAAACAGATCCAAAAAAACAGATTTACTCATTTCTTTTCCGTTTGTATGCGTGCAGAAATTCTTAACGAACTTATAATCTTATTACCCTTGAGAAAAAAAGGTTCGAAGTCAATAAACTAAATGTCCGCTCCCGTTGCAGGATCTGTAAAAAATGTTCCCGACGTTCCCTTCCTTTCTATCCTCTACAGATCTTACCCTTTTTTTGGAATGTGCTTGACCCTCTGGTTTGAGCGAGTTATGTTACAGGGTGACCCCCCCAAAAAAAAAAAAAAAAAAAAAAATTATAATAATAGAATGAAAAGGTACTGCAATAAAAATACAAAAGGTTGAAAGAAGTCCCTGTAGCCGTCCCTGTAGCCTGCAATTTTAAAAGGGAGACCAGTCCTTTATTATATAAAAGACAACCTTTTTATGCCATAGGGCCTAATGGAACATTATTGATTCAGAGCGGAACAAATGCACGTTTAACCCTCCCCACCAACATCCCCCTTTTAACGGACCTGATGTGTGTAATGCACGTGGAAATGATTTCCACATTAACTAAATGACGTATACTTGACAGGCAGGCCTAATTCAAGGTAAAAAAACAAAACTTTTGCTCCTCACACTCCCTTAGCAACATCCTAAATACGCCAGTGGAAATATTGCGTCATTTTTATTTAATCTTGTTTAGTAGCATAGGATGTTCGAAATATTAAGCACGAATATGCAACTTTCACCTTTTGAATCTGACCACATTTTTCTAAACAATATAAAATGAGTTTGGCTATTGAATTCATCACCTTTTTTGTCCATTTCCCCGACACTTTCCCCAAGCACCAATACAAGACGACAACTTCCAAAAACAATGAAAAGCAAAAGCATTTATTAGTTTGTAAAACTGAAATATATAAAAATACATATTGTTCTGAAAAATTTGCCACAACCAAAAATATAGCCAACATAAAAATAATCGACTTCCAAAGTCTCCGTAAAATTATGCAAACGTTTACACTGGAGACATAGTAAGATAAAGTTGTCAAGTTGACAATGGAAAAGTCTTTAAGTCAGGACTGAGTGGTCTGTCCTCAGGGGGAATGAACACGATATCAACAGTGCACATATACGTATACATGTATATGCACTGTTCTTACCAGTTCCAGATCCACCAGGGTCACAGATACTTTTTTTACCACATACTCCCAGATATTTCTCTGGTTATTACGAGCACATTAGTAATTTACTATCCGGCGAGAATTTTTGCACAGAAATGACGTCATTGGTCACTCAGCTGCCCTCTGGTAGAGAGAAATATGTATATTTCTAATACATATAGCGCTATACTAGTGTATGCTCAGATCCTGCACTATGCCAGCTAAAGTTGACTTCTTGATGGATATAGAAACTTTTCAGAGTGGGTCCAACACCCCGCTCATACAGATGTCTCTGATCTGAAAGGTGAAAAACAAAGGTATCAGAACTTGAATTCAATGTTTTATTTATTTCCAGATAAATAATTTAGTTCCAAATGTATCATGACTCATTTTGATCACCATTCATCCTCTTTACATTTCAGAAGGTAATATCGACATACGGCACCTTAATTTGAAGGTTTTAATCGCTTTAAGGGGTCTAGGATATCAACGAAAAAGTCCAAAACTAATGCAGCTAATTAAATTTCCTATTAACTAAAGGATATGGTCTAGCAAGCAAAACAATTTTCCAAAGTTTGTAGTCACAGTGTAACACGAGTGACGTAATATCAGCGTTTTGGGGCTAAAATTGTCATTTTTTTAATCAAGATTTTCTCTTAAACAAAAAGCCCTATAAATACGATTGAAATAGCTATCTAAAGGTTAGCACAAAAACCAGTAAACTCTGTCAAGATTTTCTCTTATTATTTTTACGTTTGATTTTATTTTGATAAAACGTGAATTTTACGAAATATATATGGACCATCCACTTTCAGTATTAATAACTTCAAAAATAAAAAGTCAATCAAGAACCCAAGACGCAGTCGACTAGATATTATACTGAAACACAGACACATCAAATTTCATGTCAATCTGCCAGGAAAAGAATGAGATATGGGGATTGAAGTTTAGACTATGTTATCAATCTTCAAAGCTGAGAAATCGCTCATAAACCATTTGGCTCAGGTAATTGGGCTAATTTAGCAAACTAATTGCACCTCCACCTTACCTGTTATCATCTTATTGATCGGGAAGGTTTATACACCATTACGTGTTAAAATTGGGTTGTTTGTTTCTATCTAGATGCCAGAAAATCTTACTTTTGTACGCAAACTTATTCGCACCACGAAAGCCGCTCTTCCCTGAGAAATGATTGACAGCTGAGTAGGCCTTCCTACTCTCGTTTCACTGACGTAATTAATCATAATTGTGCCTGACGCAGTAGGAGTCTGTGCACTGTCTAGGAAGTGTCTAAGGAAGCGCTAACAAACAAAAAGAAAATTACTTGAGGTGCAAGCAGAGGACAATGCCACCCGTCGTGCGTGGACGCCGCTCTACACACCAAGACGCGAAAATGGAGAAAGCAAAGAAAGAATTACCCTGAGAAACGGCCGAATGTGGATACGTATCAGCCACGATAGGCGAGTTTGAAAATGTTTTGGGTGGCAATATTATTTATAAACTTGCTTGCTGTTACGATCTTTATTGTAAATAAAATGATTGCCTAACGATTTTTTTCTGACAACCCCAGACGTTGTACGAATTCTCAGCAGCTCAAGTGTGATCTTGACGTGACGTGATTGAGACGCTAAGGGAAAAAAAATTAATATATTGTTAAAAAAATGTAAAAAAATGTAAAAAAATGGAAACAGTATAATCTCAGTTTAGCTGACGTAAGACTTATGAGCTGCCAGTGCACGCGTAACAGCTTAAGACAAGTTAGACAACCATTCTTGCCCCGCCCCCCATAGTAACGGTGCTTGACAACGGAGGCCGAGCCTAAAGGCTGCCACGGACAGGTAGAAAAACTCGTCCAAATGTATATTTTTAGTCCGTGTTGCAAAAATATAACTTAATTGAGTATTAGATACAATATTGATTATTTCTAACGTATAAAAAACTAAAAATCGAGTTTAAGACGTATTTTTAATATCCTTGACCCCTTAAATGTCCGAATAGGAAAAAAAATATGTCTGGGCACGGGCATTTTCATACGAATAGAATACATATTACTTCTAGTCAAAAAGGAACATTTGACGAGGGAAACACCAGCAATAATTGTACGAGTGACTTTATTCTAAAAATCTTTCGCCAGACATCTGACATAAACTATGTATAATATTTTGTATGCAACCTGGTGTGGCATTGTGACATTTCATAAAAGAACTTACGTTCACAGACGGCGGGGCAGACAGGATGTAGATCAAATTGTCAGGTACTTCTTCGGGAAGAAGACACTGTAATAAAATACCGCACTCCAGTCAAACACTTTGTAGAATCCCGCACAAAAACTACAGTTGTCTATTTCATTGTACCACTGGGGTTTCAATTTCGGTCAATCATTAAAACTTCGATCCTTTAAAGCAATACGTTTCTTTTGTCTTCTACATAGGAGACAGGCAGCTTCAAATACAACAGAATTTCGGTCAGGACACATTTTGAAACAGAAATACACAGTACCTGTCTCCGTCTGAACAACTGCTCCATTTTCTCCTTCCCAAATTCCGCTTCCACCCACTTTCTCGCCATTACGGTGTCTACTACGGCGGGGCTAATAGTCTGAAATTATTTAAATTATCAGTTTGTCAAACAACGTTTTCCAAGGATTTTGTTGCCGTTGTTATTGTGTTTTGGATATTCCACGTTCATACCTCTTACAAATTTACGTGTAAACCACGTTTATAGTAACGTTGCTCCCACGTTATGTGTAACGTGGAGCTGAAACGTGTATTCCACGTTCATACCGCGAACAATTGTACGTGGGATCCACGTTGTAAGTCACGTTGCTGCCACGTTATAGGTAACATGGAGCTGAAACGTGTATTCCACGTTCATACCTCTTACAAGTTTACGTGGAAACCACGTTTATAGTAACGTTGCTCCCACGTTATGTGTAACGTGGAGCTGAAACGTGTATTCCACGTTCATACCTCTTACAAGTTTACGTGGGATCCACGTTGTAAGTCACGTTGCTGCCACGTTATAGGTAACATGGAGCTGAAACGTGTATTCCACGTTCATACCTCTTACAATTGTACGTGGCAACCACGTTCAAAGTTACGTTGCTGCCACGTTATAGGTAACATGGAGCTGAAACGTGTATTCCACGTTCATACCTCTTACAAGTTTACGTGGATACCACGTTCAAAGTAACGTTGCTCCCACGTTATGTGTAACGTGGAGCTGAAACGTGTATTCCACGTTCATACCTCTTACACGTTTACGTGGGATCCACGTTGTAAGTCACGTTGCTGCCACGTTATAGGTAACGTGGAGCTGAAACTTGTATTCCACGTTCATACCTCTTACAAGTTTACGTGGGATCCACGTTCAAAGCTACGTTGCTGCCACGTTATAGGTAACGTGGAGCTGAAACGTGTATTCCACGTTCATACCGCGAACAATTGTACGTGGGATCCACGTTGTAAGTCACGTTGCTGCCACGTTATAGGTAACATGGAGCTGAAACGTGTATTCCACGTTCATACCTCTTACAAGTTTACGTGGGATCCACGTTGTAAGTCACGTTGCTGCCACGTTATAGGTAACATGGAGCTGAAACGTGTATTCCACGTTCATACCTCTTACAATTGTACGTGGCAACCATGTTCAAAGTTACGTTGCTGCCACGTTATAGGTAACATGGAGCTGAAACGTGTATTCCACGTTCATACCTCTTACACGTTTACGTGGGATCCACGTTGTAAGTCACGTTGCTGCCACGTTATAGGTAACGTGGAGCTGAAACTTGTATTCCACGTTCATACCTCTTACAAGTTTACGTGGGATCCACGTTCAAAGCTACGTTGCTGCCACGTTATAGGTAACATGGAGCTGAAACAGGTAGTCCACGTTAATACCTCTTACAAGTGTACGTGGAAACCACGTTTAAAGTTATGTTGCTGAAATGTTGCCATGGGAACCACGTAATCTTGTAAAAAATATAGGTAACGTGGGGGTGCAACGTTTATCCTACGTTAAAAAATGGTTAAAAATTTTCGTGGAAACCACGTTTATAGTAACGTTGCTGCCACGTTATAGGTAACATGGAGCTGAAACGTGTATTCCACGTTCATACCTTTTACAAGTTTACGTGGATACCACGTTTATAGTAACGTTGCTCCCACGTTATGTGTAACGTGGAGCTGAAACGTGTATTCCACGTTCGTACCTCTTACAAGTTTACGTGGGATCCACGTTGAAGGTTAGGTTGCTGTCACGTTATAGGTTACATGGAGCTGAAACTTGTATTCCAAGTTCATACCGCTTACAAATTTACGTGTAAACCACGTTTATAGTAACGTTGCTCCCACGTTATGTGTAACGTGGAGCTGAAACGTGTATTCCACGTTCATACCTCTTACAAGTTTACGTGGGATCCACGTTGTAAGTCACGTTGCTGCCACGTTATAGGTAACATGGAGCTGAAACGTGTATTCCACGTTCATACCTCTTACAAGTTTACGTGGAAACCACGTTTATAGTAACGTTGCTCCCACGTTATGTGTAACGTGGAGCTGAAACGTGTATTCCACGTTCATACCTCTTACAAGTTTACGTGGGATCCACGTTGTAAGTCACGTTGCTGCCACGTTATAGGTAACATGGAGCTGAAACGTGTATTCCACGTTCATACCTCTTACAATTGTACGTGGCAACCACGTTCAAAGTTACGTTGCTGCCACGTTATAGGTAACATGGAGCTGAAACGTGTATTCCACGTTCATACCTCTTACAAGTTTACGTGGATACCACGTTTATAGTAACGTTGCTCCCACGTTATGTGTAACGTGGAGCTGAAACGTGTATTCCACGTTCATACCTCTTACAAGTTTACGTGGGATCCACGTTGAAGGTTAGGTTGCTGTCACGTTATAGGTTACATGGAGCTGAAACTTGTATTCCAAGTTCATACCGCTTACAAATTTACGTGTAAACCACGTTTATAGTAACGTTGCTCCCACGTTATGTGTAACGTGGAGCTGAAACGTGTATTCCACGTTCATACCTCTTACAAGTTTACGTGGGATCCACGTTGTAAGTCACGTTGCTGCCACGTTATAGGTAACGTGGAGCTGAAACTTGTATTCCACGTTCATACCTCTTACAAGTTTACGTGGGATCCACGTTCAAAGCTACGTTGCTGCCACGTTATAGGTAACATGGAGCTGAAACAGGTAGTCCACGTTAATACCTCTTACAAGTGTACGTGGAAACCACGTTCAAAGTTATGTTGCTGAAATGTTGCCATGGGAACCACGTAATCTTGTAAAAAATATAGGTAACGTGGGGGTGCAACGTTTATCCTACGTTAAAAAATGGTTAAAAATTTTCGTGGAAACCACGTTTATAGTAACGTTGCTGCCATGTTACATGTAACGTGGAGCTGAAACGTGTATTCCACGTTCATACCTCTTACAATTGTACGTGGCAACCACGTTCAAAGTTACGTTGCTGCCACGTTATAGGTAACATGGAGCTGAAACGTGTATTCCACGTTCATACCTTTTACAAGTTTACGTGGATACCACGTTTATAGTAACGTTGCTCCCACGTTATGTGTAACGTGGAGCTGACACGTGTATTCCACGTTCGTACCTCTTACAAGTTTACGTGGGATCCACGTTGAAGGTTAGGTTGCTGTCACGTTATAGGTTACATGGAGCTGAAACTTGTATTCCAAGTTCATACCGCTTACAAATTTACGTGTAAACCACGTTTATAGTAACGTTGCTCCCACGTTATGTGTAACGTGGAGCTGAAACGTGTATTCCACGTTCATACCTCTTACATGTTTACGTGGGATCCACGTTGTAAGTCACGTTGCTGCCACGTTATAGGTAACATGGAGCTGAAACGTGTATTCCACGTTCATACCTCTTACAAGTTTACGTGGAAACCACGTTTATAGTAACGTTGCTCCCACGTTATGTGTAACGTGGAGCTGAAACGTGTATTCCACGTTCATACCTCTTACAAGTTTACGTGGGATCCACGTTGAAGGTTACGTTGCTGCCACGTTATAGGTAACATGGAGCTGAAACGTGTATTCCACGTTCATACCGCGAACAATTGTACGTGGGATCCACGTTCAAAGTTACGTTGCTGCCACGTTATAGGTAACGTGGAGCTGAAACATGTATTCCACGTTCATACCGCTTGCAATTGTACGTGGCAACCACGTTCAAAATTACGTTGCTGCCACGTTATAGGTAACGTGGAGCTGAAACGTGTATTCCACGTTCATACCGCTTGCAATTGTTCATGGCAACCACGTTCAAAGTTACGTTGCAGCCACGTTATAGGTAACGTGGAGCTGAAACGTGTACTCCATGTTCATACCTTTTACAAGTTTACGTAAAAACCACTTTTATAACAACGATGCTCCCACGTTATGTGTAACGTGGAGCTGAAACGTGTATTCCACGTTCATACCTTTTACATGTTTACCTGGGATCCATGTTGAAAGTTACGTTGCTGCCACGTTATAGGTAACATGGAGCAGAAACGTGTATTCCAGCACAGGCTTCAAACAACTGCGCATGTGCGAAAAGTGCGCTGTTTGAAATAAACAAGTTGGTGAAATTGACAAAGACCGTCTGGTTGATTTTATTTCATTACCTCTCTGGTGTCTTTTTGAAAATTTATATTAGAAATGTTCTATTGATTTTATGTTGTAAAAAGTAAATCCGTCGGAATTCCTTAGAAAAACATTTATTTTACCTTCATTTTAAGGGGATTCCCATTGTATTTATAGTGTTATATGTGGCCCCAATGGGGATTTTCACACCTCCCCTACTCTTGATTAATAAAATTCTTCACCTTGAGGATTGTAAATTACATTGCAAAATACATTGAAAATCGTAGGAAGGTTAACTGCAGATAATGCTGCGAGGATATTCTTAACAGTGGGGGAACTCGGCCAATATAAAATTTTTAACTTCGTTTTACGATTTTGGAGCGCCTGTTCTAATTTTTGAAAGCGAGGCAATGGAACCAAACAATGCGATACAATTTGTAATCTCGTAAAAATTGCTATTTTTATATAAAGGTTATAGCATGGAGTACATCGAAATGCGACTTGTTCATTATTATGATCTTAAATAATAATTAATATAAAACAAACGATATAATACGTTCTTAACGTTAGCCTATTTATTAGCTTAATTGATTTTTTTTCGTATTTGGAGATTAAAAACACAAAAGTTGTCTGGTTTCATATCGAGGCACTGCGTTTCGTTCGTGTGCTGTGTATTCCACGTTCATACCGCTTGCAATTCTACGTGGGATCCACGTTCAAAGTTACGTTGCTGCCATGTTCTAGGTAACATGGAGCTGAAACGTGTATTCCACATTCATACCGCTAACAATTGTACGTGGGATCCACGTTCAAAGTTACGTTGCTGCCACGTTATAGGTAACGTGGAGCTGAAACGTGTATTCCACGTTCATACCGCTTGCAATTGTACGTGGCAACCACGTTCAAAGTAACGTTGCTGCGACGTTATGTGTAAAGCGTCTGTATTAATAGGTCTACAGACTTAACCAACCAAAAAGCACAATGTTATAAAACTCGTTTGTTTGAAGTCTTTGAAGGGGAGAAGAAAGTATTGTGAAGACGTTAACAATTTACATGGCACCACATTTTTGTTTTTCTCGAACTTAATCGTTCTCTGTTATAAGTTACAGCTGAAAAGCAGAGTTAAAAGATAAATTAATCAACCAATAAATAATTAATTTAAAGACATATTAAGTCAATTAATATTTTAGTGAGAACAAAAAATGAATGGTTTTGCATTTTTTAATCACAAATAATCAAGTTTTATGAGGGTGCTCAAAGCAATCGTTCAGCTTTTATTTCGACTCAACCATCGCAATCAAACCAAATGCAGTTATGGATTTCCTCCATGGATTTATTTAGGGCCCTACAACTTAATGTGTTTTATTTTTCAGAAATTGCGTATTCCGTGCTTTTATAGTCCGTAAGCCTTAAGATGATCTCACCTTTGCTGGAAATAATTCGTTACATGTAAAGACAAATGGATCTTATACTAATAGATTATAGATTGCAGCTCTCTACGACCTTTACGCAACTGCATATTGGAAAAAGTTCCTGCACAGCTGATCCATCTAGGTATGCATGAAAGTGGAGAGAATGGTCTGGACAAAACGCTCTGGGGTGACTGCGACACAGTATGGGTTTCTTTTCTTCAGCAGGAACCTTAGGAAAGATGATTGCCCATAGAATAGAATAGCGATTTTATCAGATAAATTCGAGAGGCCACGGTATCCCACGTCGTTTACAAGAGTAAAAAGCAGTTCAACAACTTTCATTTTGAGATGATGGATAGTCCTCTAGCTACACTTATTAAGTTAGTAGGTACTTAAGGTGTAGGTGCATGTGTGGAAGGGCATTTTCACCTTGTAAAATAAAATTGTTTCTGAGATTGCCCTCTGACGTGGTTTTTGTTTCTGAGATTGCCCTCTGACGTGGTTTAAGTTTCGTTTCCATCGATGACTATAGCTACCAATGGTCAGTAACAAAAAGTCATTAAATTTATTATCATAATATGCATGTTTCAAAATAACTATTCAACACACTCAGATTTTTGAAGATGAGATGAAATGGCAACATATATTGCGTATTCTAGGAAAAATGCAATTCTTGAAATTAAATTTAGCAATATTTAGGCCTATTATACAGCACTGCTTGCAAACCTCTGTAGGAACATTAACATGGATGCTGAACAGCTGTTACATAAAGGCGTTTAATCTGAAAAAGAGATCCAAAAACAGATTTACTCATTTCTTTTCCGTTTGTATGCGTGCAGAAATTCTTAACGAACTTAT
Organism: Lingula anatina; assembly: GCF_051362555.1. Lineage (NCBI taxonomy): Eukaryota > Metazoa > Brachiopoda > Lingulata > Lingulida > Lingulidae > Lingula > Lingula anatina. Next base: position 17,710,055 of record NC_141773.1, on the reverse strand, counting down.
AATCTCATTATCCTTGAGAAAAAAAGGTTCGAACTCAATAAACTAAACGGCCTCTCCCGATGCCCGATCTGTAAAAAGTGTTCCCGGCGTTCCCTTCCTTTTGTATCATCTACGGATTTTGCTTCACCCTTCCCCTTCTTTTGGAATATGTTTGACCCTTTGATTTGAGCGAGTTATGTTACAGGGTGACCCCTCCCCGGGTGCCCCTCCCCCCCTCCCCCCAAAAAAGGTACTGCAATAAAAATACAAAAGGTTGAAAGAAGTCCCTGTAGCCAGCAATTTAAAAGGGAGAGGAGTCCTTTATTATATAAAAGTGAACCTTTTTATGCCATAGATATATATAGAAATAATGGAACATTATTGATTCAGAGCGGAACAAATGTACGTTCAACCCTCCCCACCAACATCCCCCTGTTAATGGACCTGGCGTGTGTCATCATGCACATGGAAATGATTTCCATATTAACTAAATGGTGTGTAAGAACCAACGTTTAACAGGTTTAAGTTTTACTAGTTGTATTTATTTTCTCAGGAACCAATCCTCAAGGGTTTGTATACTTTCCCTTCCGCAAAGTTGCGCCCCTGAACATAAACTAAACGTACTACCCATTATTTTTAACCGTGTGCCAGTGCATTGATAACATTCTAAAGAAATTATTTTTTAAGCTTCAATACATTCTGTGCTAGCACATATCGACAATAAAACAATACAACACCACAATTGTTCTAACAACCAAATTTCCACACAAAATGTCATTCTAGTCGGAAAGACAAATTGATGAACTGAAGTGAAATGTGTTGAAAATATGAACTGAACTCGACAAAAACAATGAAAAGCAAAAGCATTTATTAGTTTGTAAAAATGAAATATATAAAAATACAAATTGCTCTGAAAATTTTGCTGTCACCAAAAATATAGCCAACACAAAAATAATCGACTTCCACATTCTCCGTAAAATTATGCAAACGTTTACACTGGAGGTATAATAAGATGTACTAAGTTGTCAAGTTGACAAATACGTATATATATATGCACTGTTCTTACCAGCTCCAGATCCACCAGGGTCACAGATACTTTTTTTTACCATATACTCCCAGATATTTCTCTGGTTATTACGAGCACATTACTATCCGGCGAGAATTTTTGCACAGAAATGACGTCATTGGTCACTCATCTGCCCTCTGGTAGAGAGAAATATGTATATTTCTAATACTATACTAGTGTATGCTCAGATCTTGCACTATGCCAGCTAAAGTTGACTTCTTGATGGATATAGAAACTTTTCAGAGTGGGTCCAACACCCCGCTCATACAGATGTCTCTGATCTGAAAGGTGAAAAACAAAGGTATCAGAACTTGAATTCAATGTTTTATTTATTTCCAGATAAATAATTTAGTTCCAAATGTATCATGACTCATTTTGATCACCATTCATCCTCTTTACATTTCATTGGTAATATCGATATACAGCACCTTAATTTGAAGGTTTTAATCGCTTTAAATGTCCGAATAGAAAAAAAAAACATGTCTGGACACGGGCATTTTCATACGAATAGAATACATATTACTTCTAGTCAAATAGGAACATTTGACGAGGGAAACACCAGCAATAATTGTACGAGTGACTTTATTCTAAAAATCTTTCGCCAGACATCTGACATGAACTGTGTATAATATTTCTCAATTTTGAATCGATTTATCAACAAGCAAATTTGGGACAATAAGATAACGTATGCAATCTGGTGTGGCATTGTGACATTTCACAAAAGAACTTACGTTCACAGACGGCGGGGCAGACAGGATGTAGATCAAATTGTCAGCTACTTCTTCGGGAAGAAGACACTGTAATAAAATACCGCACTCCAGTCAAACACTTTGTAGATTTGCAAAATCCCGCACAAAAACTACAGTTGTCTATTTCATTGTACCACTGGGGTTTCAATTTCGGTCAATCATTAAAACTTCGATCCTTTAAAGCAATACGTTTCTTTTGTCTTGTACATAGGAGACAGGCAGCTTCAAATACGACAGAATTTCGGTTAGGACACATTTTGAAACAGCAATACACAGTACCTGTCTCCGTCTGAACAACTGCTCCATTTTCTCCTTCCCAAATTCCGCTTCCACCCACTTTCTCGCCATTACGGTGTCTACTACGGCGGGGCTAATAGTCTGAAATTATTTAAATTATCAGTTTGTCAAACAACGTTTTCCAAGGATTTTGTTGCCGTTGTTATTGTGTTTTGGATATTCATATTTTGCTAAATCCTCAAAGATACCCACCAGTAACTGAAGGAATTTATACTTATGCTAGAAAACTGGGTTTTGCTAGAAGAGAAAAAAAGCTAAATACAGAAAGGTGCGTTATACCATTTACAGTAATCTTCATAGATGTGTTTTCAATCTTATTTATGCATGTTCTTTTACAAAGAATAGACCATAAATAAGATTTGTAGGGGAACAGAGAAAACTATTGTACTAAAATGGCATTACCAATTTCAGAAATATTCTGAGAGAGAGAGAGAGAGAGAGAGAGAGAGAGAGAGAAAGGGAGGGTGCGGGGAGAGGAACTTACCGACACACGAATCATAGACTCCTCCGCTCTCAGACAAGCCCTCAGACCCTCTGTCAGACATTTCACTGCGTGCTTAGTAGTTGAATAAAAATGCATAGCTGCTATTTCACGGCAATAACGATGCCCAGTTATGCTGAAAAATGAAAATGAAAAATTTTGATCAGACGATTACAAAATTGTATTGACATTGAAAATAATTTCCAATACTGAAGTCGATTTGATATTGTGATTTGATGTTGATAGATCTTTTGGACATGAAATTTGAATCACAGCTAACTTAGTAAGCACAGAATCGCCGTCGATTCGGCTGTATGCCTGCATGCAGTGATTTTATTTTGCTTTCTTTTTATTACTGAAAGTCAAAGGAGAACAATAATTCCTAGTCATTTACCTGCTTATGTGAATAATATGGCCATCATCGACTTTTCGCTCTTTCATCGACTGCACAGCCATTTGGGTTACTATGGACAGGCCCATGATGTTGGTCTGAAAACGAAAATTTGGCATCAGTGAAACTTTTTTTGTTATTAAATTCAGTAAAGATCACACCAAATATCTATTCTAATGTTAAAATTTTCTGTAAGATGCAAAGTGGAACTGTCGCACATTTGATTAAAAAAGCACCAGATATTTCATCGTGTTTTCAGATTTATGTGTATGTTTGATAAAGGAAGTCGGTTAGGCTCAACAGAAAGTCCTCCCGCCATATAGTAATAATGGCTAGGGTTAGTTTGATCTAAGAGGGTCGAAATCTAGGGCGAGGCTCACCTGTACAAGTGAATGGGGGACTACCTATCACGTTACACTGGTCTAAAATGGTATAATACTCACGTCCAGCATTTTCTGGAAGGTGTCGGTATCCCCAACGAGAAGCTGCTGAGTGGACAAATACGCAGCGTTATTAACACATACGTCCACCCCACCCACTTGGTCCTTTATGGCCCGGAACATGGATTCGATCTCAGATTTCACTGTCAGGTCACATTTCATGGGGATCAAACGTCCTGTCTCTCCTTCCAATTCTTTTGCTGTCTTCTGTGAATAAAAACAGAATGTGTATAATTTAAAAGTTAGCAAATTTGCTTCAGGTAGGCTGTGTGTGTGTGTGTGTGTGTGTGTGTGTGTGTCCTGACATACGCGAAGCAACCACTCACGATCCGTTTACTCTCTAAGCAGAAGACACAAGTTATCTTTGGGCCCATTCAGAAACAGTAAGGTCGCACAAGCTAGTGCCCACTTACTCCACGGGGACTCTCGCTGAATGCAATCAGATTAACAGACTAACACACACCCCTATGCGAGAATTCCCGTAAAGTTAGTGCGTACTAGCCAGTGCGACCGAACGACCCCATTGTAAATTAAGAAATGTCTATTGCAACAAATCCTTATATCAGTTTCATTTAGTCTGTCACATCGATAGTGTTTCCCCCATAATTTTTTCTTTCCCTTAAACATGAAAACCTTACCTCTATCATTTCAACTCGGCGAGCGCACCCCACAACTATCATACCGTGCTTCACGAGTGCGCGACAAAACGCCTCGCCTATCCCTGTTGACGCCCCGGTTACCAAGGCAACTCGACCGCTCCAGCGTTCCATAGTAATTGCTAATAGTAATAACAATTAGAAAATTGTCACTGAATCTGCAGGTATACTGAATACACATACAAAACACTTTTTTATTTGTATTATTATTTTTATTTCTTTTCTCTTTTTTTTTAGTATATAGACATGGTAGGCAATGTGAGCTGAAAATGTTCTCTTCTTCTCTCTAAGGAAAATCCTAGGTATATCAAACACTTAATAGTTATAAATTTCCTTTGGAAAGTATTATGTAGCGATTATTGCATTTTCTTCTTTCTCCTTTGATTCTTCTAATAGGATATGCAGATTTGGAATGAGAATAGTAGGAGTAGGTGCAAAACTTTATTTTAAAGAGTAAACGCATAATTATAAGCAAGTGCATTTCCTCCGTGGAACTCAATAGGATTTTTTAAAATCGTCAGGAAGATACACTTTCTTGGTTGTTCGTATTCTATTTTTCGTATTCGTATTCTATTTTCAATATGCCATCCAAACAGCACGTACTTTTTTCTAGTCTGTTTATTCATAAATCCGGCCCTAGCTTTTTAAAATGACAGGCGTCACTGCGGAAACATGGCTATATAATTGTGGTTAAAGCGCTGAGCCGAGATGACCTCAAACCTGAGGAGAATTTGTCTCAAAGTCGCACGCAGGCCCGTAGCCAGGGAGGTTCGGGGGGTTCGAAAGAACCGCCCTTTTTGTCAGGAAAAGTTCCATTCCAGGTAAAATTTGATCTAGGTGCACCAGAGTTTCATTGTAAAAGGTCCACTTGTTGGGCAAAAGAACCCCCCTTTTGAAACTGCTGGCTACGTTCCTGCGCATGGTACCCAAACACACTATATGTTTTTACTTTTAACCCAAATAGACATATCTTTCAAAGGGGTGACACATTCTTTTGTCCATTGACAAAACACTGTGCAGTTTTTTAGTCTAAAACACTGTGACAAATAGTCTGTGCATAAAGTCGGTCAGAAAGCCGCGAGAGTTCAATGAACTTTATGCTAAGCACAATTCAGTGGGGGTGACGCCAAATTTGAACAGATTTTCCTGAAGATCTGAAGTCCACCTAGCTCAGATCTTACCCAGAATGGACCTTTTCCTGACAAAAAGGGCGGTTCTTTCGAACCCCCCAAATCCCCCCCTGGCTACGGGCCTGCTCACCTTACAGGCCTGTAGCCAGGAATTTCAAAAAGGGGGTTCTTTTTCTGAAAATGTGGACCTTTTTCCATAAAAACTTCTTGAACCTAGATCAAGTTTTACCCAGAGTGGACCTTTTCCCACCAAAAGGGGCGGTTCTTTCGAACCCCCCCGAACCCCCCCCTGGCTACGGGCCTGCCTTACCTTAAGGTCATGCAAATATCATTGGTTTCAAAATTACGTGTTTTAATAATTATCAGATAACAAATAATATCTTAAAAAACAGTCCTCTAACTTATTTTCATTTACTTACTGCGTGATTATTTGTATCTCTTAATTACGTGGCCTTTTGTCTTACCTCGGAGTGTTGTGAATGCGAGCCTCCCGGACTGTTAATGTTACGCTGTGACCTCGTAACCACTAACATGCCCCCTAGCGGCAAACACGCAACTTTGTTAGTAGGCTTCTGTGTTGAAAAAAAAAAGGAAAGTAGAACAACATCTTGATTTTACTTGATTTATGTATCACAGTATGGATTGACCCGAGTGTTTCATGACTACATGTAGTCTGCACTGCGCAGGCATAAGGAGACGCCAATCCATGCTTTTTGAGTGCTACTTTCGGGGACTATGAAGGACTCGCTTTAAAAGACTCTCTGTGATGCCCTCTGAAATTACAGAAATTAGCAGTGGAGATACGTGACCAGCATATCTTCATTGTCACATTTAAGATATCTAGTATTTCTTTGGAGTTTCTGTTTTGTACACGAAGAAACTGTTCCAGACATCTTTCAGGATAAAGGGTTTCTCAGTCACATTTAATATACGATTTAACTTCATCATTATAATTTTTTATTATAATTTTCAATGCCTATTGGGGGAGGAGGCGGGGGTGGGGTGGGTGGGGCAGGGCAACACTCACACCACTTTCAACCGAATAACGAGAGTGTGTGCTGCACTGGGTGGTGATCCTCATGTGTTATGGCATACTCCTCTCGTCCGCTGACTTCAGCATGTCCAGTAAGTTATAAGCCTTTAAGTTTTTTTTTTAATCTGCAGGTTTCGCAAGAATAATTTTCTTTATCTCGACGACACTCTCGCATGGGCGGATCCAGGATTATTTGAAAGGGGGGGGGTCGTCCAAAACGACAGGCCTCGGATACGAAGCCGACCATCGCCCCCTTGGCGTGGGGTTCAGGGCCTGCTCACGTGCAAATTATGTATTAAAGCGTCTGTTAACGGGGCTGTTTAATAGGTCTACAGACTTTAACCATCCAAAAAGCACAATATTATAAAACTCGTTTGTTTGAAGGCTTTGAAGGGGAGGAGAAAGTATCTTGAAGACGTAAACAATTTAAATGGCACCACATTTTGTTTTTCTCCAATCTAATCGTTTTCGGTTATAAGCTGCAGCTGAAAAGCAGAGTTAAAAGATAAATTAAGCAACCAATAAATAAGAAATTTAAAGACTTAAATAAATATTTTTAGGAGAACAAAAAAGAAAGTTTTTATATTATTAATCACAAATAATCAAGTTTTATGATGGTGCACAACCCAATCGTTCAGCTTCTATTTCGACTCAACTATCGTAATCAAACCAATTGCAGTTGTGGATTTCCTCCAGTGATTTATTTACGGTCTTACAACTATTTGTGTTTTATTTTTCAGAAATTCCATGCTTTTGATAGTCCGTAAGCCTAAACATTATCTCACCTTTGCTGAAAACTCGTCACATGTAAAGACAAATGGATCTTATACTAATAGATTAATTTATGCACTTGTGTATTGGTTGCTGCACAGCTGATCAATCTAGGTATGCATGAAAGTGGAGAAAACTGTCTGGGAAAACTGACTGCGACACAGCATGTTTTTTTCTTGAGATTTGCTGAGCAGGAAACCTTGGAGAGATGATGCACCCATAGAATAGAATAGAAAGGCGATTTGATCAGGGAAATTCAAGATGCCATGGCATCCGGCGTCGTTTACAAGAGGGAAGTATAATTATTCAGCTTACAGTCCTAGAAGATGAATGGGCCCTACAGCTACACTTACTAAATTAGTAGGCACTGGTGCATGTAGAAGATTTTTGTGAAGGTAAGTTGATTCTCTCTTAAGTGTTTTAGTGCCTACGCATAGAGGAAAGAAAGTTCACATTTATTTTGCAAAAAAAAAAAAAAAAAAAAAAAAAAAAAAAAAAAAAAAATGTTGAATGAATGAGAATGATCAGAAAGAGCAATAGAATTTTACTTTCAACAATACAATAGCTTGATCTATGTAGGAACACAGCACAGTGACTGGGTCCAATTGTAATGATTATTGTAATAGTAATTGTAATAGTATTGCAATATATTTATTTTTGTTAGTGTTGCATAACCAAAACATTAATGCTCTAACATAACATCAAGAATCATTTAAAAAGTTTTACAATGTTAGAGATTTCTGAAAAATAGAAAGGTGTTGAGAATGAAATCAGATGGTACAAAAAATAATAACTATGGCATTGCAAAGGAAAGATGATTTTTTTATCAGAGAAAAATAATTCTGGCAGTGTACTATGTGCCTCTCTTCTCCTGAGAGAGAGAGGGAGAAGTCAGTGCTTTACCATGTAAATTAATCAAGGTCACAAATTTGATATTTCTTATAGATTGATTATAAATGTGATGTCCTACTTTGAGGTTAAATGCCTGCCAAATGCCCAGTTATTAGTCAGTATTTAATGCCCTGATTGCATGACATAGTGAGGCAAAGCACCTTTTTAAATGGAATTGCAAGTGATTAGCAAGCTGTTTTATAAAAGTCATCTTTTAGATTTTAGGCACATATGTTAGTTAAAAGGTCATCTGTATGTTTAGGTTAACTTTTGGTTGCTCGCACATCAGATTAATTATGACCATGCAGTAGAAGACTAAAAGGTGCTATAGAGGGCAAGTCAATAAAATTTATCATTATATAATTAGAATAGAATATGATTTTATATTTGGGAATTAAAATTTATGTTACATTCATTAAAGAAATACTTTCAAATTTTACTTTATCTCATTGGATATTTTTGAGTCTTTTTAATATTACACAATAATAAATTGATTGATTTAAGATATGATAATATCATTATGTGATGTTGACCCAAAATGTTTTTAATATTAATAGAATTACATTATATTATATCTAATTATGTTATGTTATGTTATGTTATGTATCAGTAGATGTGTTCATTTTGTGCAAGCTTGCTTGAGCCAGACTGGGCACATCTCAGTGCATTGTGATAGCTTTCTCAACTAACACAATGTTGACTGCAGGTCTACAGCAGTCACTTCTTCCATCATGATGGGTGATATTATGGCTGAACTTTGGGAGCTACCACAATCATAGATTGCTTGGTTGTAAATATTCAAATGGGTCAGGGGGACTTGTGTAAGAAATTGTTTTTTTTAATGCTAATTCACTTTTGATTAGTGTGTGGTGTGTGTGTGTGTGGGGGGGGGGAGGTGCAGGTGAAATGTAGCACTCCCAGTTTTTTCTGATATTTTGTGGAAAATGTGGATTTCTGTAACCTTCTACAAAGATCACAGGGATAATTTGACACAAGATACCAGTATTCACAAATATTTCTCTGACTAGTCTTTACATGTTTCTGCACCAGGGGTTAATCCGATATTTTGATGTCATCGCCCCACTGGCCTTTCACACAGAATGGGACTCAGCCCCAATAAAAAAAATGCAGGATTGTTTTACTATTAGGCAATCTATGATAGTGGCAGCTATGGATTGCAGTTGTGGTGTATCCAAAGGAACAAAAAACATTGTTAAGGGTTCTGAAGTGTACTTATGTACACAAAGCTTTGAATAGACTGCAGTAATGCAGAGGTGCCCCTCTGCTGCTTTTTGGTCAACCGAAGATGTCATATATATGCCAAAGGCCCGGATCAAATCTAGTCCCATGCATAAAAAGCCCAGACCCCATGTTTATTACACCCTGGCTGGGCCCATTCTTTATGTTGTCTTTGCATTGTTAACAGCATAATGCATACTTTTTTTGTGGGGGGGGGGGGGGGGGGGGGGTTGAGGGAGACTGGTTATTAAATGAAAATAATTTGTTACATTTGGTTAAATATTAATCTTTAAGTTCTTACTGAGTTTTTCAAAATAAAAAAATAAAATAATAAAAATAAGATGAACCATTTTGTATTGTTTGCCTTTCCTTATATAACCATTTTGCTCATGACATAGTTTAGAATGCTTATTTGTTTTGGATAACCATTTCATTTACAAGGTAAATTAATTCGAATAAAATTATAAAAATATAGTAAGGATTTAGTATGTATAAAAGTAAAACACCAGGAAAACATCAACTAACCAATACATATTGTGTTTGTCATTTGATCTAGTTAATGAATTTCAAACTTCTCGGGAGGGAGGAGATATAAAATGAGTTTTTGATTTGATATTTGATATATTGCAAATGTACAATATCCCATGGAATTTATCATTGTTAAACAACATAATTAAATGTTGAGTCGAAATGAGGCTTTTTCAAAAAATGCCCTTCTGAATAAAGCATTGAGTCTTAAAGCTACGGCGTAGTTTATGTTGCATTTTCACCAAAATTATTATAAGTAATGTAAACATAACATTCGTATTAGTAGAGATAGAAAATTATTGTTAGAATAAAAACAACAGTTCTGTATGTTCTGTAGACTGTTTACAGTGACGACATCACCATGAATTGTGGGACATCCTGCATGCAGGTAATGAACTGATTTATAAGGTGTCTTAATTGAAGATGGACACTTTGCTCATCTGTATTTAACCAATTGTTAAGATATTTTCTTTGCCATGGCTTTGTCCTCTTTATTTATTCTCACCAATTAAAAAAAATATTTTAGAAATGTTGCAGTTGCTTTTTATCTTTATCACAATGAAATCTGATGAGACTGACTAGATGAACAAGGTGTTAAGAGAAAAATACCATGGAATAAGCCATACATGGTAGGATAGCCATTAGACCCCATTTCCATATACATACTCATCAGTCCACATGGCTCGACCCAACTCTGCAGGGACTCGCACTGAGTGCAATAATCTTCACTGAATGACATTCCTCTTGTTTCCAATGTACTCATATTATCACCAGTTTTTCTGTATTCTACTTAATGCCAGGAGGAGGCATGTTAATCTGTTAAACTGATTGCATTCAGCAAGAGTCCCCACAGAGTTGGGTCAATCCACGTAGACCTATGGTGTCTATAGGAATCATGGGTCATAAGATACCACTGTATATGCATACTGCTGTAATTCGAACAGGCGCAAACTGAGGTTGAAGAAAAAAAGGTTGATGGATTCATTGTTGAATTTAAAAAAGTAAAAGATATCTAGAAACAGATGTTAACATTCACAGGGTATTTTGTTTAACATTAATGTAAGGGGTCCTTAATTAGTACGCATTGTGGGAAATAAAATTTACCCAATTTCTAACATGGCGTCTACTTCGAAGTGTGGCCTCCAGTATTTGCAAAAGAAACCCCAAACCCAAAATGCATTGGCAATTTAGACCTGTTGTATTTTGAATTTACTAAGAAGTTAAACACAAAATGATGGTACCTAAGACAGACTGCAGAAAAAAACACTTTTCCAGAGTAGACTGTGGCAGACAATGAAAGTATGATAATACTTCTGTCCTGACATTGCTCCAGGGTGGAGACTGAACAAATCAAAGCAATTATTTCTGCCTTCATTTTTTTCTCTTTCATTAAGAATTTCATGCTTGATTTCTCCTCAGAAGAGAGACAAGGACAATAATAATTGGCAAAATATCTGGATTATTAAAAAAACTAATGCAAGATAATTATTTCATATTTACAAAAGGCAACAGGCACAATATATAGAAGCACTGTAAAATGTATTTTTCTGAAAGTTTTTTATTCTTGCACTTAGTTGATGATAAGAATCAAATAAGAAGTAAAGGGAGTTGTTTGCATTATCAATATCATTGTGCCAAAAACTTTATAGGCTACTAGCCTTTCTATTTTAGGCAATAGGGGTCTAAAGTTGGCTAATGCTATATAAAATTTTAATTTTTTACAAGCCTGACGCCTTTAAGTGGGCAATTGCCTTGAACTTGTGCCTAATGGTGTGAACTGTTATGGATCATTAAAAAGCTGTGGCAGTAAGACCCCATTCCCATAGACCCATCTGTCTATGTGGATTGACTCAACTTAAAGGGGACTCTCGCTTAGTGCAGTCAGGTTCACTGAATGACAGCTTTTCTGTATTCTACTTAGTGTCAGAAAGAAGCAACGTTATGTCAGCTGATTGCAGTCAGTGAGAGTCCCCACTGAGCTGGGTCGATCCATGTAGACCAATGGTATCCATGATGGGAATGGGGCCTAGTATGACAAACATGATTAGAGTCAATAAATAGTCAAATTAAGAGGATAAAGTGCACAATTTGTTAACACACAGGTTTAAAAAAGACATGAAGTTCATAAATAAAACCACTACTTTTTGAACTGATCTGAGGATGAGTAATAGTTTTTGATTATTTTTTAACAGATAATTAAATACCATGAGTCAATATTGCCAAATATAATGTAATTAACCACCTCCTGACGAACCTTGCCACTTATCAACCATCTTGACACAGTTTCTGTTACAAAGTTATGGCCAATGTCCGGAAAGTAGGGTCAAATGTTGGTTTGTCAGGGAAAAATGCTGTTTACCCAAAGAAAATTTGTAAAGTATGATATTTTGATGGAAAATTTTACTCTGGGCACTTATAAGATATGTAAAAAATATCACTTAATTAACGTATTTCTGAAAAAGGTATATAACCGATAACTAATCTGAATTGAATTATTGATTTGTAAAGTTTATTTATAAACTGTCAAAATGTTTGAACATGTTTATGGATGAATGTGCTGTTCAGGTTGTGTTTGCAACTTTAAATTGTTGCAAATTATCAACTCAGTTCTGTACAAAAAGTAGATACTTATTTTTAAATTTTGACAATATTAAAGTTGTAAAGTGGTAAGGTTCCAAATGTATTAAAATGCATAGTCTATCATTTACCTTGGTTCATTATTAAACATGAACACATTTTATTACTTTTTTGATGACAGGTTTTTTCATAGTTAAGGTTTATGCATTAATTTCATATTATGTTTGTAGTACTTTATGAAAAAGTTTTTATATCTTATATATCAGAAGCTGACATTTTGCACGTCACTCATAAAAGTTCAAAGTGTCATTTTCTTAGAAGTTGGGTTTGGTTATTTATTTTCCATTATTATGAAAGAGATAGAAGAAATATGAACTAACCTTTAGAAAGTAGGAAAGTTCTCACAAGCAGATTGTATATATTTTTCATTTTGCAATATCAATTTTCCCTGTGGGAAACAATATTTTTGTTGTCAGTTCTTATTAGTTACTGATGACAGATTACAAATAAGTCACATTTTCTGGCTTAATATCATGTCTTTGTCTTTTAAAGACATCAATAAAAAATCAATATCTACCACGAGCTATAATGCACCTCTCCTTATTACTGAATATTTGGAGTGTGTTCACTTTGCTTTAAATCAATATGGTTGATTAGTCCTCTTATGGGTGTTTGTCTGCTTTGAGCTGAAGATGATTATAAGAAGTTTTCTCTAAATGGAGCCATTTATTATTTTGCTGACAGGTGTATTTTGTACTAGTATATACATGTATGTCCATGATAGGACTTTTTCTCCTTCGGGCAGGTTTTTTTTTCTTTTCTTATGGAGTAGAAAATTTGGAGGCTGCTAAATTTTGACTTAAATGTACGGAATATAGGAATCCCTGTGAAGGAAGATAGCAATGGTTGACTTGGGTTTTTTGGCTTTTTAAGAAATTCTGTTTTCGCTATATGTAATATCCCTATTATATCCCACATTTTCAGAAAATACCTGCTTTGAAATTGCTAGTATTATGCATACTGTTGCTTTGTTCTTATTAATTTTTAACTTTAAAGGTTTTGACTAGCACATTCAGAAAGCTAAGCATTGCTTATTGCACATAATGTTTTGTGCCTAAAATAGTAAGGAAGCTCAGCTGTAAGCAAGCATTAATATTGCTTTTATTGCAGAGATGGTCACCTGTTCCTGAAATTTCAATTAAAAATGTTTGGAGGAGGGTTGCAGCAAGGGATAATGCATAAAAATAACATTCATTTTTTAAAGAGGGATCTGATGTGAACAGGTTTCAAAATTCATCTTCCTATGGCCTGCATGAGGTTAAAAATTATAATGTTAAGACTATTCATCCATGATGACAATTTTTTTTTAACATCTTTATTCTCAAGAGGGTTAACTATTGATACAGTATAAATAAAGGTGGCAATTCGCCTAGGCATTATATGCTCACCTTTAAGATGACAATAAAGTAGTTACAAGTTTATAAAAATTATAACAGCAATCCTGACATTTTTGATTAAAGATCTATGAAGTAGATTGATTCAAAACTTTTTGATTATATATGTGTGTACATCACAGCTTGTGTGTGTGTGCATGTATGTGTGTGTGTGTGTGTGCGCGCGTGTGTGTGTGCATAAATAAAATCATCAGGTGTGGCCGATCCGCTTTCTAACAAGAACATATTATGATGAAATTTGCTACATTACCATATAATAATGTCTCTTAAGAAATTATTACAAAAAACACATTTAAAAATAATAATTGACTAATGTCAAAACAGATTCATTAGCCATTGGTAAGTATGGAAAAAAGTTGTTTGCCCCACAAATATCCTATTTATGGCACTTTTCCCACCAAAATGAAGAGCTGTTATCCCTTTAAGTATTTACTAACATGTTTCCAGTTTTGCCACTTATATGCATGAGATAGAAAGAAACAATCTCACCTTTACATGGGACGGCAAATGTTCTTGTTTTTCTTTGTTGGTACAAACGCATACAGATATATAATCATTTTACCTCTGTGGATTTATGAAATGTTAAAGGATGTGCCTGTCACATCATATAGCTTACAATAAGTGATTCTTCCTTTTTCATTATGGGGGCTTACCACAACATCCAGACCAAGAATATATTGTTTCCGAAGAGGTGTGTCTTAATAAATGCCTCTTAGGATGGTCAACAGGATATGAATTAAATTTTACAGATAAAAGATAATTGTTTTTACTAAATTCCATTATTACTTTAATATTGTACAAAAACAAAATATTTGCTAGATTTTAGGAAAGATTTGGAGCCAGATGTGAGTCCAGCTTAATTGAAAAAAATTGCCTATTTGTTAACTATTATTCACTTCAAGGCATTTTTGACATTAAGTTGCATACCATGGATTGCTAGTTATTGTAATGATGATGATGATGATGATGTTGATGACATCATGATGATGATAAGCCTGGAGACAGGAATAACAACATTTATTCCACAATGATGTTAACTGAATGCCAAGGAATTTCTATTTGATAATCATTTTAGTACTTTTTATGTAAAGAAGGACATCAAATTTGTAGGAATTCAAAACTGGATTTTTAGGAATACAAAGGAATAAATGGTTATAACTTTTTTCAAAATGGTTAATTAGAAACAGTCACATTTGTTAACCAGCTTATCAAATTTGTCTGACCCGAATGCTAAATCTTCAACAATGAAGAAAAATATGTAAGCATCCCAATTTTTGGATTATGTATCCGTTAATGGCTAGTTGCATAACTAAAGGAGCGCTGTATATTCAAATTATACAGTGGATTGGTGCTATTTTTGTATATCTTCAAACCTCTCTGTTGGCTCTGAAATGGAGAGCTTCTCCCTGTAAATCAGGCATGATGGTGCACCCACGATGACGGTGTCATGTTTTCATTAAGGTGCGTTTACGATTTCCATTTCTCACAGTGTATGTGAGTTGATTTGAAAAAAATGTAATTCTACCTTTCATAAAGAGAGGCATTTCCTGTATGATTATTAATTGCTGTTTTGTTATTGCTTAAACATGAGGAGAAAGATAAGCTTCCATTTTTTGTGCATTTAAACTACTTAAAAAAATTTCCTTGATAATGACTTATGTCACAAATATATATCAATTTATTAGCATTCATTTTTTCTTCTTGTACATGTAGCTCATCTTTTTATCATTGTACTAATTGGTATTTCCTCTTGGAAATTGCAACATGTTCTGGTAAGACACCACAGGATGGACTTGGAGTTATTTGAGAACATGTTGTAGAAATGCTAAGAATTGATTTTTTAAAAATCAAATATGTATAATATTAAAAAATATTTAAAAAATTATGCATGGATGTTCTTAATTGCAAGAGATGACAGAAACTTCACATGTTTGAAAATAATGCTATTGCCGCATATTGTTTTCGAGTAAAGTTTTGGAAATAAAGTCAGAATGATGATCCTCACATACATGCACTGACGCCTTTAACTTGTGGTAACATTTGAAAAACTATTTAGTATGATTCTCAGTCTGTGCCACAAACTATTCAGCTCATTGATGTTCTAAAATCTACAGGTCCAAATTAAAATTCATTGGTGCAAATAAAAATTTCAATCAGACCAGGCATTTAACCCTATTACAAATTAATACTTGTTGCAACAAGACCTTGGTTTTGTCAAATCTTTCTGTAGCACTTCCACCCATGGAGATGCACTCAAAATGTTTATGGAGAGTTGTGGAAAAAAGTCATTTTTTAATTAAAAAAAAATTACTGGCCATGTCAGACCACTTAATATGCACATTTAGAAAAATTTATTGGTCCGCATGAAATTTTACTGGATTTGGACCAGTGGCTAATGTGTCAGTCTTCATTCTGAACAACCTGTTCGTACAGCTTCATCATTCGTAGGCATTTTGAAATTATGGTTAACAATTTTTTTTATTCTTGAAAAGTGTGGTTTAGACTAAGTCTGCTGCCAGGCATATTTGATACTTGTTGTTCCTAAGAACTGGAGTGATGAAATGCTTTTCTTTCAAATACAATGTAGAGATTTTTTTTATGTATTTTAGTGGATTTGCATGGGTGCTGTGGTTGGGTGTACTCATATGTCTAATTAAGGATTGTAATGTGGCATATGGTGAGGCAGTCGACATGAGAAATGAAATTGCCTTTGAGACAATTTGGAAGGAGGGCTGTGAAGAAGGGGAGAAGGTTAGAGTATCTTTAGATTTTTGTTAAAATTATAGGTTGTAGGTTTAGTCTGTGTAATAAACTGAAAATTTGTAGGATTAGTCTACTTGTTTCAGTGAGAATCATAAGACAGTGCTCGCTCCATAAGTTAACATTGTTGTTCACTCTCCAATTTATTTTCCACCAACAAACACAGGATGAGGATTATTAACCGTGGGCGATGGGGGGTGGTAAGGGGGGGTTAGGTAGTGATGTCATATTGCATTGGGACGTCATTTGCTCAACCTCATCCTGTACCTCTCAGCTCCTGCCCTCTAACATAACAAACACTTTTTAAACACAGAATTGCTTGCTCTGACATAACTTGATTGACAGCATGTGTGGTATTTAAAGAAAAGTTTCCAATTGGAGAGCAGTTTGGTAATTCAACCTACAGAGAACAGAGGACTTAGAAGATCTATCAAGGGTTAGAACCGAATTCACTGTGAGCACTGAACTTTCAGTTTGTAGGGATCACACAAGTGAGTAGACTTTGAACATTTTTATTTGTTAGGGCTAATCAACATTTATTTTAATTACTTAATTTTAATATTTAATTACTTAAATTAAAAAAAATTATGTACACAAATTTTTCATGCAAATATGATATGTATATATGTAAGTACAATAGTGTTCCTTTTTGATTTCAAAGGTAAACAGTGAGCATTAAATCTTTATATTAATAGCAAAGATCAAATTTTCCTGAATATTTCAATACTTTTCAACTTTTCACCAAGGTACATGCATACATGCTATATATCCAAAATAGTTCATAGAATTATATTTCTGATATTTGAGTCATGTCTGCCCAGACCTTTTAGCATCAATATCTTGGAAGCCCTATTGTAACTTTTTTTATAACTTTTTTCTCTTGAATCACAGAATTCCAGGATTTTTAATGTAGTTCTGAAGGAACCTAAGGTGACTTTAGACCCCCCAGACAATTAAGCGTTTTCTCCCCTTATAAATGATCAGATATTTTTACAAACCCAAGCTGTCTGTATTTTTGTATGAATATTTTTGTATGAATACTCTGCAGTCTTTCAACCACAGACATTTTCCCAAGATAACTGATGATTTTTGTCTGACCTTATTTTGAAAAAAGAAAAAGTTATAAAATATTACCGTCATTTTTTCAGTGTGTGCCATAAAATTTTTCTATTATAGACACTGTATGTGCCTGCATATACATTCTGATCACTGTCTGTCCATGCCATTTAACTAGTGCTGATGCTGTCACTATTGCTGTCTAAAAAATGCTGCTCATCCTGCACACCATACCTTATTTTTTGCTTTACTTCAAATTGAATGAGTGGCTTTGATTGGTAAAAAACAGGTTCATTTTGAAAATAAGTTTGACAGAATTATTTTGACAAAAGTTCTTGAACCTTTTGCATGCATTTTTGTAATGTTTGCTCCATAAGCACCAAACTATGTTTTTAAATTTCAAATTTCTTCTGAATTGCTGAGGGACTTTGTATGGTTAAAACTGCAGCTTTGTTTTGAAAATCAGGTTATTGATTTGCATTTTATGCATGTATTTTGGTGACATTTGCCCCATATGTTCCAAATGGCATTTTTTGTTTTTAAAAACAAAGATGTGGATCAGTGGCTTTGTTTGGCACAGTGGCAGGTTCCCTTTGATCATAAGCTCAAATTGTCTAATTTTCATAAAGGTTATTGATTAATTTTGTTTGTTCCAATTTTTTACCTGTACATATAAATACATTAGTAATCTCTGAAAAATGAGAGGGAGGAAGCCACAGTCTGTATTTTTTGTAAGGGGCCATAAATGTATTACATGATAGTATGGTATACATACACTGTACCAGAATTAACAAAACATTATTTTTTTCCCCAATGATAAGTATTATATGAATATATTTGCGTGTGTGCTTATTAACACATGGAAATGAGTGTAGGGTAAATCATTTACATTTGATTATTATCATTTAGTTTCTCATCATTATATTACTTTTTCACCACATTTCATCACCTTCTCACTTTGCTTATTGGTTTCCATTTCATCTATTGAGCTACTTTCTTTGAAATTTATTCTTTGAGAAAACCAAAACAGGAAATCACATTTCCATTAACAATTAATATACATGTACTTAGACACTTTTTATTGTTTTTTATAACTAAAAACATTTAACGTTCAGGTAATGTGCTTAATCTGTTCTAGAACAGAAGGGCTTATGAACAACAGTTCTGGAACATGTGTTCCAGAACAATGCCCAAAGTATTCCAGAACAGTTCAAGAATTTTTTCGCAGGGGTATAATGCAGCTCAGTTTTTGTCAACTTTTTTTGTCTAATTGCCATTATTTAGTATGTTTGAAGAATAAAATATTATGACTGTTGTAAAACCAGAACAGATTTCAGTTTCGATATGTTCCATGTTCCACTTCTGATGTGAGGCCCTGTTTAAAGAAGGGGAGTTATGTAGTGTCCACAACTTGTCTTAATGCTAAATCCATATATTATAAAACATATTTATAAGTATATTCTCTTAACAGTTTGCTTTGCTACAAGTTCATAATGATTTAATTTTAGCAAAAGATCTTCATTTATATCTAAAACTTGTTAACATTTATCACTAGCCTGGTGTTTCTTTTATATTTTTGGTACTAATTTATATGTTTTATAGCACAAAGAATAAATCAGTCGGTTGTTTCACATAGTAGATTCATTTCATGCACCATTCCATACATGTGCCAAACCATACACGTACCATACCATTATTCACCACACTGTACAGTACCGTACTGTACCATACCATACCATACTATACCATACCATCCACTTGCTATAACACCATACAATTCATGT
The DNA here is from genome assembly GCF_051362555.1 of Lingula anatina. Lineage (NCBI taxonomy): Eukaryota > Metazoa > Brachiopoda > Lingulata > Lingulida > Lingulidae > Lingula > Lingula anatina. The sequence goes on along the minus strand of NC_141773.1, from coordinate 17,690,773 downwards.
GTCATACCATGCATATACCATTCTTTTAAATATCTAAATGTTATATTGTAAATAATGTTATTTACATGTTTTGTAGACTTAGTATTAGATGGTATTTGTATGTTTTTTTTTTAGATTTAGTATTAGGTAATTGAATCTTCAGTGGTATTTAATATCAAAGTCCAATCAATAAACTTCTATACCATACCGTAATAAAAATTTACCAGACCAGACCAAACCATACATAAGCCATACCATACATATTCCATACCATACCAAACCATATTAGACCATCTTATCCCTTGCTTATAGTACCGTACCATTACACAAATTTTCAAAACCAATCAATGCATATGTAAAACCATAGCAAATACTTAAACCATGCCATGCCATACCATTGATACGTACCATACCATATCATACCATACCATACCATACCATACCATACCATACCATACCATACCATACGACATCATACCATTCCATACCATACCATATGAGATCATACTATATCATACCATACCATACCATACCATACGACATCATACCATACCATACGAGATCATACCATACCATACCATATGACATCATACCATATCATATCATACCATACCATACCATACCATACCATACAACATCATACTATACCATGCCATAGCATACCATACCATACCATATCATACCATACCATACCATACCATACCATACCATACCATACCATACGACATCATATCATACCATACCATACGAGATCATATCATACCATACCATACCATACGACATCATACCATATCTGTGTACCATACCATACACATAAATATACAGATGTTTCCAGTGGTGGACAGTATATTTATAATATTATAGATAACAGGGCTTCTCTTTATCAGTAAAGGCAGGTATGGCTTATTACCATGGTGATTAAGGAAAAGTGTTGGAATTTTCAGGAAAATTATATTTTTTCTATTTTAAGGATTGATGTTCTTTGCGTGCAGGTACTATAGCTACTTGAAAACAATTAACTTATTATTGTGGATAAAGTACTTTTTATCAACTGCATGCACATGTGCAATCATCATCTTTGTTTTTCTGGATCATGAACTTCTTTCCCATACTGTACCATCCCTCAGCTGGTATCTGTTTTATCCTTGATTGATGAATATTACCAAATTTAACTGACAATATTATTTATGTTTTATCAAGAAATGATTTTTTGTAGATCTCCCAAAAACATCTTGGATTTGTAAATTAATTCCTTATAATTATAAAGATAAGATAAAATGTTTTTATCAGATTGTGGCTCAGATTTTCAACATTGATTTGTAGTCATTTAGAGGTAAATTTAACTGAGAACTGGTCTAACATTTAAAGTGTGACACAAACCCAAACCATATCTTCCTTAAAGCTGCCGTGGCTAGAAAATCCTGCTTGGTACAGTAATTACTCAATAATTTCAAGCAACATGAATTTGAATTTTTTTCTTTTAGTAATGTTAATTCAATAGTTCTTACAATTAAGTTAGTTGACTTCATGTCAGAAAGTAAACTGCTGAGTATTTTTAAATGATAAATCTTCAAAAGAAACAAGATTAGAAAAAGTTGGGTGTTTGAAAATTTAAAGTAATTACCTATGTCGAAAAATATCCTTTTTGAAATTGTTTACTTTATATTTCCTCTACTATTAACTAAATCAGCTTAAGTGATTGGATAGATTCCTAAAATTATTGACTCGGTGACTACAATGTATCAGTTGATGTCTAATGATAATTGGTAGCTTGAAGATTTTTCACAGACAGGTGTGCACTGGATGCCTCAGTGAAGTGTTCCAAGATGATACAAAACCAATTTCCATATACATGTTTTTTTATTTCATAGTTGATCCACTGATCAAATTTGGTGACCCACCAAAAAGCTTGTGGCTTAATATTATTCCACATTATACACTGAATAGAATCCCCCTGGGGATTACGCAACAAGCATTCAAGTTGGTTGGCCATGTTTGATCAAGGGATCTGGTAGGGGCCATTGAGAATAGATGATCCTAGTACTAATTGATCCGCCAACTAAATATGGCCGACCACACTTTAAAAGTGATGCGGCTAATTCCCAATGGTCTCTATACCCACCATTAAAGGGATTAAATCTCGGCTCCAAGGTTTAATTGCTAGGTCCCTGCAGCAACAGCTCTTGTGGAGGCGAGGAGACCATCATGGAATTAGTGGCATCACTTTTGAAGTAGGGTCAGCCATATTTAGTTGGCAGATCAGTTAATACTCTGATCATCTATTCTGAATGGTATCTTAGTCTGCTGTTCTGAATGCACTCTAAGTAAGCTAAATGGATGCAGTAGACTGTGCTGTGGGTATGCTGTCACATGTTCCAGGGATTGTGGCATTGAGGGTACCTTTCATAAAATGATATCTAGGACCCCATTTCCAGAGATTAGATCGATCTACTTTAGATCGACCTAACTCCCTGGGGGTTCTCGCTAAATAGCTGTCAGCCGAGCGGACACGAAAGTTAATTACCCCCTTACAGCTTGTTGTAGGCGGGACGGACATTTAAGCTGGATTATCTGACAGTAATCTAGTGAGACTCCCCGCGGGGATATATCATTCTAAAAGCTCTGGGAATACAGCCTAGATGTGGATTGTTCTGAACTTACCTGTGCTGTTTTGTCTTAGGCCCCATTCACAACCAAAGTTGACCTGCGGACTGAAAGATTCCATCCAGAAGGGTTGTCTCTAAGGGGATTATGCAGCAAGCTTCAAAGTGGATTGCCATATTTGATCTGGGGATCTGTTAGTCCAGGGACTGTTAGTCTAGTTTAGATCATGTCCATATTTGATCTGGGGATCTGTTAGTCCAGGGATCATCTTGTTCTGAATGTGCCCTTAGTGATAATAAATGAAAGAGCACCTTATCAAATGGATCTGTTCTTAAGAGCTGGTAATGTGTGACCCTGGCAGTTAATTAAAGGAGCAATCATGGAAAATTGGCGAATAATTATTATCAGGAGCATATGTTTTATTCCCCAAGCTACTGATTGAGAAAAGTGGTGATTACATCTAGATGATGAACAATTACTAGAATCTTATGGGTGGGTTTCAGCAATGGTGGAAAGAGCAGTGTTTTTCCTTTCCCCTCTTTCTCTCTATAAATAGATAAACAAATTAAGAAATGACTTAATTAATTAACAGATATTCTTACATATATAGCCTTTTTCAGCATACACGTTATATATAGTATAATTGGGTGGCGTCTCGATAGTCCGAAGGTTCATTGGTCCGAAGGTTCATTGGTCCGAAAAGTGGTAACATTTTCATCGATTTTTTTAATCAAGGGTTCATTGGTCCGAAGGTTCTATAGTGAACATTCGGACCAATGAACCTTCGGACTACTGAACCTTCGGACTATCGCTAAGGCCCCGTATAATTGAACATGTATGATATTCCTGTTTTACAAAATAGCCACTCTGTGTTCAATTAATGGAAATTGGAGCACCCTTAGAAAATTTTCCCAATGTCGGGCATTTTTTTCTTTTGGACAAAACCCCGTGGAAAAAAAGGAAAAAAAAAAAGGCATGAGTGTGACAAAAAAGCTAGGAAATGTTTTTAAAAAGTCTGGATTTGTCTTAATATGTACATATTTAGATTAAGGAAGAAGTGGACATTTATTTCTGTGATAGGGGACCTTAAATGGTAGGATATGTCTATTTAAATTTGATAAACAGATATTGAATCTGCAGGTGAATGCATGGTTATTGGTTGTCTGTGTTTTCCTTTTTCATACCAGTACCCAGTAGTTCTCTGGTTGTTTTTTTTTTCTTTTCCCCATCATCTTCAAGTAACTACTTGTCTTCAAAGTTATTATCATCTCATCTTATCTTGTCACAACCGAAATGAGTGGCGGATGTAGAATGTATTCTTTTCATCTTTATCCAGCAAGTGGATATATAGATAACGTACAGAAGATTCAAGCTACATTATCATTGCTTTTAACAAAGGGGATGATAGGTTTCACTTTAGATGGCAGGTACTTGATTGCAATCAAGTGATTTCACAGAAATAATAATAATAATAATAATAATAATAATAATAATAATAACATTTTTTGGGTGTTTGTGTTGGGGAGGAGAGGATATTACAGCACAGGATGTGGCTTTCATTTCTTCTTTGGTTTCAACCTTGATTCCTACCAGAGGCTTGTTTCATACACAAGAACTTTAAACTGACATTTTATCTTATAACTAATTTCCTCCAAAACTTAAGTCTACTTTGATTAAGTCAGGTAAATTTAAAAGCTAGTGTATAAAAACTCAGGTAGCATTATCATTGAGGTCTACAAAAAGTGAGGAAATTGAAATTAAAATTGTTTACCTCAGTGCAGTAGCAATAACATACATAAATGTAACTACTGTAGAAAATTAGCATTACTCAGTTTTATTTAAATTGCACAGTGTGAGTCTATTTGTTATTCAGCAAAAGGCTAAGTAGTCATTGTTTTTATAAAGGGGAGAAGGAGGATGCTTTTATAGAAAGACTCATAGCAAATGTTGTATATTAAAAAGACTAGTACTAGTTACAACACAAACTGTCCATGTACCCAAGTGTAATTATCAAAGCAAGAAAACCAAGCTAAATAAGGTGATATATGCACTCTTGTCTGTAGCACAGTGGATGACGAGTAACTGACTTATCTCATGGTCTGCGCTATGGACAACGAACTGATACAGCTGTAATTGCACTTACATTTTGCTTGTAACATATTGAAGTGATCACCTCTTTAGAGCAAAATCCAAGTGCAATTATCCTATTGTTCAAAGTGCGGACCATTGGATAATAAGACTTAACTGAATCTGTGCAGAAAATGCCTGGGTTATCATATCTGTTTGATGTAACACTGATATGCTCTTGTTTTTTAACACTGCAGAGAATTGTGCATCAAGGCTTCTTTTGGCTGTTTAATTTTTGAAATTTGAAATATAAAATATAATTTGCATTCTATGGGTGAAATATGCCTGGTAAAGAGATTAATTAGCCACCTTATCCAATTATGAAAAATGCTTTTCTTCTTCTCTGGTGCAACTCCCTAATTAGATATTTGTAAGTTATGACCTCAAGAAAATAGGACCGATCTTCTGTTGGTGATCTTTGGTAAAATACCCTGTAGTTTTAGAGTGCCACACAACATGTGCTTTTTCATTTTCACTTGACTAATTGCGTATCCCTTCTTGAAAAAGACACTTGACTTTGCAAATAGGGAAATATTTAGGAAGGAACTAAATTTCCCAGGAGTCTCAACCTTTCTTTTGTGAAAGAAAGACCATTTGTCTGGCCTGACTTACTGAATACTGGCTTTCACACAGCTTCTGGTATCTTTCTCTCTCTCATCTCTCTCTCTCTCCGTTCGTGCATGTATTTTTTGTACAACTTAAGTATGTTCTTTAAAAAGGATTGTTTATAATGAAGAAAAAGAAGTGAAAATTAAGATAAAACATAAGAGATCAATTTACAGATAAGAGATTAATGATAAAAATAATTTTTATGTTCTGCAGTTAGTGACCTTTGAAAATGAATGCCATTAATATAGCAATGAAATTGAAGTCCCAATAACATTATGTAGCTACTATTTAAATCATAATTTTGAATTTTTTGGTTTTTTAATTTTTTTGCATATGCTTATAATGAGTAACATATTTTTTAAAAGGAAATAATAGATAATTGTTCAGGTAAATTTTCTGTTCCATTCTGTTGAGAAAATATGGTGTTTTTTCTCAGGAAAAACTTAATTGCTTATTTTTTTTGCATAACAGGATACTCACCTGTTCAAAAACAGGGTAGATGTACAAGAATGTACAATTGATACATGCACTTTTCACATTTTGTATTGAATATAGTCCTTTAGACTAGCATTTCGACAAGTAGTTTACATGTATCATTTGATCAAACTTTGTGTAATTGAATAAAATGTTTTATTAAGTGAAGACACAAAAACAAGCTAAATTTGAATGCTAATTTGACAGCGACTTCAATTCCACTTTTTTTTTCTGTGATTAAGCAATTAGTTGACCAAAAGTCAAGATGCCAGTCAAGCATTAAATTCCCCCATTTTTTCAGTAAATTATCAATAAAACCCTGCTAGCAGAGGCTCCTGTTACCAAGATCAACCACATGAGCTAGGTAAGTGTGTCCCCAAAGCAGTGTAATCTGATTCAGCATGTATTTGATTTGTTCAGTCTCTGTGACTTGGGATGATGTTTAATAATCAGACCATTAGATGACAGCCGTTCCACTGGGGATCGGCGTATTATAACGCCCATTGTGTTCCCGTTATTGCTGCCTAGACCATACAAGCTAACAAGACAGAAACATATGGATAATCTAAGATAAGGCTAAAATGGATTAGCAGAGAAAATCATTGACAGAGATTTAACAGGGAGATTTATAAGGCTGATGATGGGAACACTGTTGAAAAATGGCTCAGCAAGAAGGCAGGAGAAGATAATACCAAATTAGAAGTAATTAATAAGACTAGGGAGTGATATTCCCCTCACCTCTTGGGCCCTGGAGGCCAAGAATGCAGTATTGTTTTTTCTTTCTGTTGCAGTGCAGCACGCGGTTATTAAAGTGAAGACTGAAACTGAAACAGAAACCAGCGGCCTCCGCCACAGCTGTGCGGGTATGACCACATCTCATCGCTCTGCCATGGCTACTACCTCCTCATCCTCCTCTTCTTCCTCCTCCTCATCCTCTGCACTGATGGTCTCCGATAACTTGCCTTCAGTTTTGTCCAAGCTTGAATATGGTGAAAGGATGTATGTAAATAGCACTTACGCAGAGCATGCCTCCTTGCCTCAGATATCTCATGCCTCCGGCGGCAAGTCCTCCATGCTGACGGCTTCGTCGGTTCACCAGCAGTACAAGAAAGTAGTTTACCAGACTAGTCATGACTATCACTTGTATGGAAGCACGGAAGCCAGGCAAGTCAATGTTTTTAATGTTGGTAAAACAAGTGCAAGTACGTTTCTGAGTCAAGGTCTTAATGAAGAAGGGGCAAAATGCCTTGTCTCATAGATGCAAAAAAAGTTAAGTCTCTTAAAATGATTTTCTTTTTTGCCATCATAATATAAAAGAGGCTGTGCACAGTGAAAAACTTGATTTCATGATTTTTAAAATTGTTGTTTAAGTCTCTTTAAAAATGATTTACGTCATACCAGCATATATGTACAAGATACTGGCTGAGAAACAGAAAGGAAATGTAACTTCAATTTGAAAAGGAAATGAAAACTGGAAAAGGATGACATATGTTTCATATTATTTAAAATGAAGTTCGTGCTGAAAATTGTCAAAGATTTTTTTGCTCACAGTATATAAGAAGGCCATGTTATGTATTAAATAGATAATAATTAAGTGCTTTTGCACCATAATTAAATTGTTCAAGGTTCTTGAACTGGCATTTGAATTTTCTCCTTGAGCATGTGTTTAGTGTGAGGGTGTTTTGGGATACATGTACAGCGTATGGATAAATATGCATCTTTGTACAAATATCTGTATGATGATTTGATATCAAGTAAGTGATATCAAGTTTGTGATCGGTTGATGAATTGATTGATTGATCAATTAACTGATTGAGTGATTGATTTACAGTCATAGTCATGTATATGAGTGTATATGCATGTGTTTGTGTGCGTATGTGTGTGTAAGTGTGTGTGTGTGGAAATATCATTCTAATTTCATTCATCATTTTAATTTCATCAAAAGGTGATTATTTTATTTCAAAATTGCTATTTTATTTAACTTTTCTGATTCATTACAGTTGTCTGGGTACATTCATTAAACAGTTGCTTGCTTAGGTTGGTTAGTTTTTTCATATAATTCTCAAATTATTTTCCCATTATGTACTCACTAGAGCAGACGAGTTTGCCATGACAGCTAAATTGCATTTTGTCAGATAATGCACATTTTCTGTGTTATTCTAATTTAATTAATTAATAATTGGATTCTAGTTTAGATCATGTACCATTAATTGGTTTTATCATGTCATAAAATTTGGATGGTTAAAATAATCATTTTCTGTGATGTCAAAATGACAGTCTAATTATTACACTTTAAATGTGGACATGAAATTTAGTGATAACAAAAATTATATTTGACAAGAATATGTTTGCTCTAAGCAAATGAATTTTATCATCTGAACCTGATAGATAAAATTGCAATACCTCATTCAAATATTCTTTGGCAAAAACTTTTAGTGGCTGTTTTTGACTTTGAAATTAGAAGTAGATCTTATATTAGGGAGGTGAGAACACCTATATCCAGACTTAATCTGAGGGCCAAAAAATATGCTAGGCATATTAATTGTCATTTTTTTTTTGTAAACTACAGTGAGACCTACTGTTTAGTGCAGGATATAAAAACCATATTTTACTTTACTTTTACATTATAACCCAAAGATTTTTGAGGATCAGCCATAATTCCTGATGTTTATGATGACCACTCATTATTTTTTCTAATTGAACAGATCTTTACTTTGACATAACAAAGAGTATTTTAAATATTTGGGACAGATTTTCATCAATTTTAATGCATAAACCTTGGAAAGTGAACCCGAGTTTTTCAGCAAGTAAACACCACTTAATTACACTCACTAGATTTATTTGGAGGACTGGATTAATTAACCGATAAACTGTCTGAAGCACAGCGGGGCCTCTTTGTTATTCTGTCCACTGCAAAGAGGGAGGCCATCGGGTTCCTGAGCTTTAATTCGCTGATTGATCCATGTGCTTGTTTGAAGATGAAAGTTCAGGTTTGATGTACTGTCTGAACTACTCATGCAGGATCCTCCTCAGAACAATATATACATTGAGTACATGGTATGTGTATTGCTCATTAATTTGTCTTATTAGTATTTTAATTCACAATAAATGCATATCTTGTTTCTTATAGATTGCTCTTGCAGAGACAAAGTGATGAAATGAATGTTGCTTATGTATACCTGTACATGTATAATTAGCCTTCTTAAAACAGGGGTCCATTTATCACTGTGTCTGAAAGGAAAAGTGCATAGAGAACTGACATTTATACTCTAGGGGACTTCTTAATAGTACAAAAACTTAAGTGTTTTAGTATACATGTTGACCATTCCATGTCGATGTAAGGTAATTACTCAGTCTTTACAATGGGGGGAAAGTTGTGAATTTTACAGATACTGTATTTTTTTTAAGTCATAATTTCTAAAAATTAGAACATTCCTATTGAGTGGTAGCAACAAAATTAAAAAGCTGGATATTCTATAGTTCTATTCTATGCAGTAAAGCACCACAAATTAATGCTATATTGCAGAAATATAATTTTGTGATTGCAAAGTTATATATCTTTAAGTTTGATCATTTTTGCCCATTGAAAAGGTCATTACTTACTTCCCTCTTCTCTTTGGCTGTGCTGGACTATTTCATCACTTAGTTTTACACTAAACACCGGAAACAGTCAATTCTGTTGTTAACATTGACAGTTAAATGTAAAGGTCATGCATACTTGTTAAGCTGGGAAAAATTCATTAGTACAAAAGTTTGTTGACCTTAAGTTTGTCAGCAGATTTGCTTGTGAACCAATTAAATAAATGTACTTCTTACATGGTGATTTTTTAGAATCCCTGGACGCATTTATTTTTAATGACCACTAAACTAAAGGATGACAAAGAGAGTGGCTATATAATCAAAAGCCTAAGTACTTCTTTATATCTTAGTTTAAGTAAAACGTAAGGTCCTCTAAAAGAGAGGGGGAGGAGGAGGAGGAAAAGTACTAGTAAGGATCACGATATTACGATGAGAAAGGTGAAAACATAAAGATTAAACATAGGGACATTAAATGTGCCAAGAATAATGACAATTTCTACTCATGGTTATTTAACCCAGGTAAGGGCAAGGTAGATTTAATTAAAGATATGTGTTAAGGAAAAGGATTGTCATCCTTTAAGGATGATTTGTCATATCCTTTAACCAGAAAAATAATATGTATGTCATGCATTGTCCTGTACACATTTTCTCCGTGCTTCAGTAAAGGTAGACAGCAATGGTTATTTTGGAGGGCCATTTGGTTGTGGTGGCAGGATGGGATGTATATTTGGGTGGGGTGGGGTGAAGTGTTGTTAGGTGAGGTGCAGTGGGGTGGGTGGGGGTGTATTGAGGTGGTGTTAGGTGGGGTGTATTGAGGTGGGGTTAGGTGGGGTGTAGTGGGTTGGGGTGGGGTACGTGTAGCTAGATAGGGTGCAATAGGATGTACATGTACACTGTAGTGGGTTGGGTGGGGGTGTAGTCAGGTGGGGTTGGGTGGGGTGTAGTGGGGTGGGGTGGGGAACATGTAGCTAGATGGGGTGGGATAGGATGTAGTGGGATAGGTTGGTGTGTAATAATCCCGCACGAAAACGAAGTAGATACTCCAGCGCAGTAGACTACTGCAATCATACTGCAAACCGCAGTAGACTACAGCAATCATACTGCAAACATGCTTCAAATCTGCTTCGATTGGGGAGCTAATTAGCATATTTGAAACATACTTCTATTATGCTGCTAATCTACTACATTAATGCTCCTCCTCTGTACAACCCTATGTAATTTTTGAAGTAGAATTGCAGTAGGCTATACTGCATTTCTACTGCAAATATGCTCCACACCACTACTGCGTTAATGCTTCTTTGCTACTTCGATACTACTGCATTTTCAGTAAGATGAGCTAGCTGGGGTAGGGTGTGGTGGGGTGAGGTCAGGTTTAGTGGGGTAGTGTGGGATATAGTGGGGTGGGGTGGAGTGAGGTGAGCTAGCTGGGGTAGGGTGTGGTGGGGTGGGGTCGCGTGTAGTGGGGTGGGGTGGGGTGGAGTGAGGCAGTTAACCTCTGGCCATGGGCCTGCAATTATGTAACTGTTTATTTTTGTTGGTTCCAGTATGTACAGTAGAAATTTAAAGAACTGATTGTTATTAAAAATTAGTATGGAACTTATATAATTTAATAACTGCTTTTCACTTGATAAATACTACTAAATAAATATTGATACACTGTAGTAGAGCTGGAGTCATGCCACTCAAGGCTCCCACCTTACAGAAGGTATACCATGTGAGTGTAATGAGTATATAGTGTGGCAGATTCTTTTGTGAAACAATATACTTAATGCATCATTTTGTACTTTGTCTTAAAGATCACAGCTTCACTCCTAAAAATAAACTAGAAATAGATTTACTTGTGTATTTTTAGTATGGGCCATTAAAAATATTTTACTTATAATGGGTAAATGATAAGATTTTCAAATTTTCCAAATGACAATATTTGATTCTCAAAAGTAAAGGATTCTGAACTCCTGGAAAAACAAATTCACAAAAACTGAATGCTGTCATTTTGACACTGTCACAGAGTCTGCCCATAAAGCAGAAGTCCTTTAAAGCTTGTAGAATCTGATGTAGATTGATGCACTCTTGCTTGGAGCCCATGGGAGACACATGACTGACATATTTGTTCTGTGCAGGAAGGTTGGCAGAAACTGATGTCCCTGGTGGTGGGAAGACAGTGCAATAAAGACAGATCCACAGCAGCAACCTATTAGGCTGGGTTAATTATATTTCTCGGCATTAATTGCAGGCTGATATGCAGACACTTTGCTATATAGCCACTAGAGCTTTTAAGATGTGAGTGACACTTAATCTTTGTGTAAGTGTTGGAGGTTCACATTTTAATCAGGTAAAATTATTTAGCTGTTTATAGCAACACAACTGTGACTTTCAGTATTTATTTTGTATATCAAAGGGATAGATACCAAGTTTTGCTGCCATGCAATATATATGCAGATAACAGCAATATATAATATGCTTTTGAATTTTTTTAATGATTATAGCAAAAAAAATTATCTATGTGACAAAAAAAGACCTGGTTTTATGCTTAGGGTCTACATGTACTTAGTCTAACATGACAGTATTTATAATGCTAAATTGTTTGATGCTCTTATATAAAATGATCATACAGGTTTAACATGCATGTTAGAATTCTGGGCCATTCATTAGAATAGCCTTATCCACGTCACAGTCAGTACATATGCTGTAGGTTAGAATTAAAACAAATAAGCTTATTGCGTAATTGGCATAGAATATGACATTATATCCGGGGTTTGCTATGTTATAAAACTAAATATATCCACCCTGTCATCATCAAAAAACATAGTATTAACTGGTCTGATGTCATCAAAAACCACAATATAATAACCATTATCAACTTTGGCTTCCTCCCTGATGTCATCAAAACATATCTACCTTTGACATCCCGACTGTTATGTCATGTCATGGCCAGCCGTGCACGCCCCCTATCCAATTGTTATGTAATGACACAACCAGCCAAGACGGACCATCACGTTGTAGTTTTTTTGTTTTAAATTTGCATCACATATATCTTTGGAATAGCCATATAGTATTAGATTATATAATAAAACAATTATACACTTTGGCTTTCGGTCAAAACAAAATGTTGGCCCTATCCAAACTTTTTTTTTTACACAAAATGAGCGTGCAATGAATTTGAGCATTCAAATTAACTTAAGATACTTTTGAAAATTATGTTTTATTCAGAAAAACTGAAAAAAAAATATCTAAAAGTTTACAAAAAGCTGGGTTGTCAGAATAAGTTATCATAAGGAATTATAAGTTAAAGGTGAGATTTAAGAGATCTGAATATCAGATTTTTTTTTCAATTTATGAATAATCACCATTTAAAACTTGAATAATATTCATTTGGTCATGATACTATAGATGTCACACCCTTGGATATATGGTATGGGGTTGCAAATTAATACATTAATTTTGATACTGTATATAATATGATTAATTTTATCTTAATCATACAGGGTACATCCTTATTTTTAAGTATTCAGTAATTGTTTCATTATTAATTAAGAGTAAGGCTTCGTTCACATGCAATGTCTATTTTCTATTTTCTATTTTCTATTTTCGGTATGTCTTATGATCACGGTCTGTGCACTGAATATCCCGCCGCGTAATTACTGGCAGCGCGAGCCAGTTACTTATAGTAACTTATAGTAACTGGCTCGCGCTGCCAGTAATTACGCCGCGGGATATTCAGTGCACAGACCGTGATCATAAGACATACCGAAAATAGAAAATAGAAAATAGAAAATAGACATTGCATGTGAACGAAGCCAAAGTGTGATTTCAGGATGAACGGCCAACATGAAAGCAAACAAAAGGGAAATTTGTATTAATGATGACAGCCTTTAAATTTTCATTACCTAGATAATAGTGGGTATATATGGGCATGCTGAATACTGGAGGTCTTTATCTTAGTTCTGCAAAACATTTTTCAAGTTAATAACCCACATCAGACACATACATATTTTTAATGCTTTTGAACCCCTAAAAACTTCAGGTACAGTTTTGGTAACAATGATTATATCCCTACTAAAAAAAGGGGTCATTTGGCTGATGCAAAGTACACTCATGTAATTGACATGCTAATACCAGTAAACATGGATGACATCAGTTTTATTTGAATTTCCTGGTACATGTAATTAATTGTTCGTCTTGTTTCTGCTCTCATTGTTAAGGCGTGGCGCTGAAGGGTTTCTGCTTATTATAAGAAGTGTTGATTGCAGCAGCATTAACACCACAGTATAACACATAATTAGTAAACAGAGAAAACAATTTCCACTGAAAATTGGTGGTATGTGTGGAAAATTTTTTTAAATGTAATTGCGATTTGCAATGAAGAAAGTCTCTCTCTCTCTCCAGATCTCTCTCTCTCTCTCTCTCTCTCTCTCTCTCTCTCTCTCCTGCAGGTGAGCTGGTATGCTGTAAGCAATTAGGTTAACTACATTGTAATAACCTTGGCAGCAGCACCCAAATAATTGAATCAACTGTTGAACGATGAACAAAATAAAATGAGAGCAATTTTCTCTTATAAAAATAATCTACAGTAATTTTCTGCTCCATTGTAAAATATAAATGGCTCTTTCAAAGCTATGCAATTTAGCAGCCAAGTGCAGTACTTAAGGAGTAATTTTGACACCCAAGGGTGAGAGAAATTATGACACTACAGTAACCCCTCAATTTTATGTGAAAGTTCACCGGATATTAAGTTTGTTTCAGCCTTATTATCAGATTCAGAGCAGTTGGTTTTTATGGACAGTTAAAGAATAAGCCATGGATAGTTTTCTCTGGCACTTGTTATTGTATTATATTATATATGGGGAGGTCTGTTTGCTTTGTCAAAGGGTCATTAATTAGCCAGGCTTTTCCTCCTCTCTTTTTAATCACTAATCTCCTAAGACGATCATTTGGGTCATCTTTAGAATGAAAGTTTGCAATCATATTTGAATGTCTCTCCCCCCCCCCCCAAAAAAAAAAAAAAAGGTTTCCTCCATGCCATATATGCATGTACATTTGTATCATTGGATCTCATTCTTTTTGATAGCTGATGAATTAATTTGGCCCCCTTTCAGTGCATTATAGACAGAAATCATTTTCAATTTTGGACTTAGGTCCTGGACATGTCCAGGTGGCCAGCCAAAAACATTAGGTGGCTGATATGCTGGTATATATATGGCACACAATAAGTATGTCTTAGACCTTTATACAATGAAAGTCAATTTTTATGGAAATATCAACACTTTTCCCTTAATCACCAAGGGAATACTGCAAATCACATTTGTTGCTAAACAGCTAATTCATAATTTTATCCGATTTAAATGTGAACCTCCATGCTAACACAGAAAAGTGTCATTCACATCTTTAAAGTTCTAGTGGCTATAATTTATAGCAAGGTGTCTGCATATCAGCCAGCACTTAATGCCGAGAAAAAAATTAACCCAGGCTAATAGGTTGCTGCTGTGCTGTGGATCTGTCTTTATTGCATCTCAGTCTTCCAAGACCTGTTCACAGATTTGCAATTCCATAAACTTGTTTTAGATTCTAAGAATTATTTTTTGACAGTGACTCTGGTGAAGGAGAGAGAGTCAATGTTGAAATCATGACAGTAATTTTTAAAAGAATTTAGAACTTGAAATTGTGTTTATTCAAGCAGATGGTAATTTCCCAACAGTTTTTGAATGGGGTATACATATACTAGTGCTGTAATACCTTGATTGGTGATGAAGAAAAAAGTTATTGATCAGGATATTTCCAGGAGTACACTTAGCATATCTATATAACTATCAAAAAGAAATATATATGTCCATAGCAAAATATGTTATAATGACAAAACCTGTTTGTGATATAGGTAAAATGATTATGCGGCATTCAAATAGAATCAAACACAATTGTCACCTTTAAAATGAATTTTGTAAATTCGATTTGAAAGTTTTATCTATAACCCATGAATATATTCTATTATTTCATTAGTTCTCACCCTGTTTGGGGGGGGGGGGGGGTGAATACATGTACCACTGGGCAGGATACATACATTATACCATAATGAAGAGATTATAATGATACTTATTTAGTGGCAAAGTACTTACATTCAAAATTACTTCATTTATTTAAACATGATTTGTAGAGACAGGCAAATAAAAAGTTATACTGTTTTGTGATTTGAATTTAGTATGATAATTGTTTTTTTTTTTCTAACATTCATTTGGTACTTGATAATTTCAGTTGTAAAAGTATGTAAACTTTAAG
Organism: Lingula anatina; assembly: GCF_051362555.1. Lineage (NCBI taxonomy): Eukaryota > Metazoa > Brachiopoda > Lingulata > Lingulida > Lingulidae > Lingula > Lingula anatina. The sequence goes on along the minus strand of NC_141773.1, from coordinate 17,675,131 downwards.
ATAATTATTTCTTGTCAAGGCTTTCATCTGTTCTTTAGAAGTTCAATTTAAGTGTTTTTTTTAAGCAACAGTGTTCATTGTTTAGATTTTCTTATTGTAGTTGTTATTCTAATGAAGCCAAGTCACTGCATTTGGCTTGGTTTTTTAAACTTTAAATTCAAATATTAGATGAAATCTGAAATCTTCATACAGTATCAAGAAAGAAAAAAATGTGACTTAAACTCAACAAAAGGATAATAAAACACAAGTGAACTTTATTATCACATGTCATATTGCATGAAAAAAATAAATTTTCCTCCAGTTTTAATTATTTTCTCACCCACATTCATATTTAACCTTTTGATTCTAATGTTGCTGTAATTAGTAATAGTCATCCAGTTATCAGATTTCAGACATTTTTTCTCTTGCTGTTGAAGACTTTTTTCTCATTAAATGCAACAGTATCTTCTGTGAGGTACGTTGCACAGTAGCTGCTTGATTGGTAATATATAACCTCACCAGGCTTAGCGAGGAAATTCAATGCTCATGCCGCAGGCTCCTTTGTTACAATTATTCTGGCTTTAATATCTGTCTCCCAGTACCAGTCAATTATTAACCTCTCCTTGATGCAGACGCCCTGTGTTTTGGGGCACACTTGGTGATTTCTGTTCTTCACAGCACTATTAACTATGCAATCCCCACCATCTCCTTGCTCCTCAGAAGCCGCAGGGTGATAAACATTATGTTTCTGCTTCATTTTGTTCTGCTGGGTAAAATTTCTTCATTACTTATCATAATACAAATGTGATTAGAAAAATGTCACATTGATTATCGGAGTATTTGTGTGTCAATACTGTTGTACATGAAAAATTTCAAAGCTCAAGTTACAAGCTTTAAGGTTTCTGGTCAGTCAAGCCGACTCCCAACTCCCTCTTACAGGGTGGGGATTCACGCATGTTGTTTCACGTGTTGTTTTTCAAGTTCCTGAAACAGGCAAATTGTTCTTGGATTGACTAGGTTTTCATCAGTTATTTAACAGCCAAAAAAAGAATAATTTATTTTATTTCAGCAGTACTTGTACTTGGAAATAATTGACTTTTCATGGGGATCATTTCTAAACTTTGGCAGACACCAGTATGTCAGATATTATTAGGGTAACTATTCAAAGAATATGACATAAAATAAATGGAGAATAAATACATCACCCATTATTTCAGATCATTAACGAGCCCTTGCCACTACTTTGACACAACATTATACTAAAAAATACATTACTTGGGCATGGTTACCATTAAGAATCTATGATTGGATAAAAAATGGCAACATTGAATATCCAGCTTCAGGTCACAAGCTAAAAACAAACTGGCGACCCTGATGTATAATAAGAATAGAGCAGTGATATTAATTCATGGTCAGGGAAAAGGATGTTATTTATTGGACTCAGGTGGGTGATAATGACATTAATTATTCATGTGAGGGGCATAAAATTTAGCCCCAGAAACAGGATAGTAAAGGGTGCTGAAAATCCTACACATTTGTCTGCAATTATAGAACCCACTACACTTATTTTAATCTAAAGTAATATACCATACTTAATGAAAATAATTGGAATAAAAACACATAAAGCACATGGACAATTACTAAGCAGTCAGCCCAGTCCTTGCCTTACTCACTTAAGCAGAGGTCTAGGTTGATACATTGTTTCTTACTGTATTGGTTTTATTATTTTTTTTTCATTATTAATTATTTTGTAAACTGTCGAATTTTTTAAAATAAAAAATGGAAAATCAAAAAGAGAAGTATTACAGTTTTTGCCATAAATGCATCTTACATTCCTGCCCAGGGAGGGGGTGGGACTATTGGTATAAAACAATTATTGAGAAGAACTTCGGTCAAGCACAAGAGCCATACATGAAACTTCTAGGTATTAAGAGTGGACATTTAGGTGGACGTTGGATTAACTAGGCTAAGATGTCTGCAGATATGAAACAGCTCAACCTTGTGTCACAAAAAGTAAGAAAAGACTTTTTAAACCAAGTCCAAATATGCAATGGTATGGTATTGTACTATATCTTTCAAATTCCAAATATAATTTGAAATTCAGGTTAAACACAATCAGAAACACATTGGTAAAATGTTAGTAAAAAATCGTAATAAAATGAATGAGCTAAGGAAACAATTTCTGAATTTTAACCCAAGAAAACCAAGAAAAAGCATTTGTATTAGCTCTACAGTAGTTACTTAAAATTACTAAGATAAATGCCAGTTATTTTATTTATCTGTCAGTGTAGACAGGGGAAATGCTGCAATTAATAGTTAAGTTCATATTATAATTCAGTAATTTGATTCTAATTTGAAAGAATATCAATCACGGTGTGCTTTAATAATACTCATCTTTTGAAAGGAGTGATGGAATGATCATATCAGTTCATATTTCTCTTTTTGAGGAAATTACTTTGACTCCAATAAGATATGTAACTGTAGGCATTAAATCAGTGTTTGTGTTTCAAATGTTCTCTGTGTAGTTCTGTTATTATAAGAAAAAAGTGAAACTCAGTTAAATTGATTATACTGTAAAATACTAATACAATGTCAAGGCTGTCAGTGATTTCCTTCTGTAATATATGTACAGATTGTGTGATATATTTAATACTATTTTTCATTTTATTTTTGCTTGAAAAAGTTTGTTTCAGAAAATCAGCATGATTTTTTAATATTAAAAAATCAGTCTCATATTGAATGTTGTTGACCAAGTCAGGCAAACTAACTTTGAAATTTTTGTTTTTATTGTGTTTATTATGTTTGCTTGTATGTCAATGCATTGAAATATTATTGGTTTACAATAAACTTCTTTCACCAAAGATCACTCACTTATATCCATCACTCAGTTTTGTTTCAAGTGAGGAATGTTGTATTTTTTAAAACCTTTACTGATTTAACTGTATTGAAAATTGGTTGATTATATTTGTTTCTATTTCTTTTGGAAGTATGACTGCCAGCTAATATGTCCTTATTATTTTAATTTTAATAACCTGTTTTGTGAAAAATGAATTTTATAACTAATTATTATGTATAACAAAAAACTCATTTCTTTTTTTGTGCAGCATATTGTACATTTAAAATTATACATCAAAGACTCGAGTGACTCAGATCCAGGGGTTTTTAATTATTACTACACAAAATTATTTACAGTTAATTTAACTTCACTGATATTCACTCATGTGATGCCTGTTAATTTTTCATTTAGTTCATTAATAAAGACAAAAAATTTCTGTTTGTACATTATTTCCTAGTTTATTTTCATAGACTGATTTTCTGGGTTCTCTGGAATAATATGTGAAAAGTAAATAGTGGTAATTAATCAATGCTTTGCTGCAGGGTTTTGACAATGAGTTTAAATGTAAAATTAACATTTTTCAAGTTGCAGGGCAGTGATGAAGATTGATTATAGGGAATTATCTGCATAATGATGATTTTATGCTACATCCTGTTTCTTGCCTTTTAGCAGTAAGGGTAATTAAATAACTGTTGCCAGAATTTATTATATGAATTCAGAGATTTTCTTGTGAAATTTTAGTTCCATTTCTCTATCTAAAATGACCTCAAAACATATCTATAAATGATCTTAAAACATATCTAGGATCATGTCCATTAGGAGCACGGATTAATGCTTTAAAAATTTCTTTCCTTCTTCTAGAATTCTACTTTCCTTTTTTAATCATTAGATTTTGATTTCATTATCTCACTATATACCTCCTAGAGTACACTGTGAAAAACATAAAGTTTGTGTTTCATCCTTTTTAAAACAAATTAATGTTGTTTTACTAGCTTGTCTCATTGCCCTTTCTTTACAATATACTTCCCAACTCAAAACAACTCTGAGAATTGATTATTTTTACTAACATGGGTTGTAAAATCAGGATCTAATTGCTATCTAATCAATTTTGATGATTAAAATCGTTATGAAAATGAGAATTTTAACAGAAATTGTTCTTAATTTCACCCAAAATTACATTGCTGTTCTGAAAAGGGGTCAAATTGAATCCATCAAATTGGACAATGATTAAAATTGTGTTATATGGCATTTTGCAGAAAAAGCAATCAGTACTAAACTATATAGTAGTAGTATATTGTATATCATGGTTATGATGATTTGACATATAAAATTTTAGTTTATCATTCATTGTTACCAGGGGCGGATCCAGAGATATTTTCTGACAGTCTTCCAAATTATCTTTGTTGATCCATCTTCGATTTTTGACCGTCTTCATTAGATGGCTGACAATGTAAACTTGAAAATCTGACCGTCTTCCAGAAGACCCAGAAGACGGCCTAAATCCGCCCCTGGTTACTGTGATTTTATAATATATGGCCACATATCACTGTATGCCAAGGGATATACTATCTGAAATCTTCTTTTTTTTTTTTTTTTTTTTGGGGGGGGGGGGGGGGGGGGTGACTAGTAAAATATTTGAACAGAAAATGGATTTCATTTTTGCAAAGCTTATCATTGGTTTATTGTTGCATGTACATGAAGTGATAAAATTAGTATTAAAACAAACTGTATCACTATTGTTTTTTTTTCTTTTTCTATTCATTTTTTTTGTCATATTTGATGTGTTGTGGGGAAGGCTGGTTGTATATGCTGTATGGAATACCTTTGGTTTAAAAGGAAAGTTAATGTATTAAGTGTAGTCCTTAAAGTAGAATTAGGAAAATTTTCTTTGGTTATTTGACACAAACAGAAATGACCATAATTAATAACATGTCATTGTTAGTCTTTAGATGCTAAGTGCAGTTACAAGATCTGACAAAGATGACATTTTTTTCATTTGATGAAAGTTAAGGACTTCTGCATGGATATGAAAATTTACACAGCATTTTACGGCTGACTGATTTACGAGTTCTGTAATTGAATAAATATGGGCGGTAAGTGAAATAATTACACGGATGATTACCCGGTAGTGTTACATATACTCACAAATTACAGTACATGTGTATCTGAGCCCACACACTTCTTATGATCATTTCAATGGACTGTGCAAATATACTTCTATTCTTAATCAGTTATGTATCAACATACTCACACATGAACATGTGCACTAGAGTGGCTTTTCAGGTACAGAGAATTGAAGCATGTAGCATTTAATGACATTTTTTTAAAATCAGGTTTGCAATTTTAATTTTCACCACACAGTATTTGGACTTTTTTGTTAGAAATACTTAATTTCTTTTTAATCTTTTTTTACATGGTTGTTATATGACAATTTTGTTACTAGTAAATTGACGTAAAATACGAAAATGGAAAATGTTTTTTGTTGGTGTTTAAGACCCAGAGATGTAGGTACAGTA